>NC_042997.1:126613769-126628769 GCF_006345805.1 Octopus sinensis | reverse complement strand
CCAAGCAGTAGTCTGTGGTTGTACATTATTCTTATTTCTTTATTACCCACAAGGGGCTAAACACAGAGGGGACAAACAAGGACAGACAAAGGGATTAAGCCGATTATATCGACCCAAGTGCATAAGTGGTACTTATTTAATCGACTCCGAAAGGATGAAAAGTAAAGTCAACCTCGGTGGAATTTGAACTCAGAACGTAACGGCAGAAGAAATACGGCTAATCATTTCTACCGGCTTGCTAACATTTCTGCCAGCTCCACGTCGTTGTACATTATTCTGCATGTGTGTGTGTCTGTGTCGTATCATCTTTAGGTTTTAGTGCACGTACAGTGCTACAGGCAAGACAACAGAGACAGAAGTGGTTTTATGTGATAGATGTACAGGAATAACAAGCAGTAAAAGCACCTTTTACTCTTTTACTTGTTTCAGTCATTTGACTACGGCCATGCTGGAACGCCACCTTTTAGTCGAGCAAATTGACCCCAGGACTTATTCTTGTAAGCCTAGTACTTATTCCGTCAGTCTCTTTTGCCGAACTGCCAAGTTACGGGAATGTAAACACACCAACATCAGCTGTCAAGCAATGGTGGGGAGGGGAGGACAAACAAAGACATAAACACACACATACAAATATATATTCTTTGTGTTCAATTGAGTGAAATCATAGTCATGAACGATGCCAGTACCATCCGACTGGCAACCATACCATCTACCAAATCCACTCACAAGGCATAGATCGGCCAAAGGCTATAGTAAAAGACACTTTCCCAAGTTGCCATGCAGTGAAACTGAACCTGGAACTATGTGGTTGGTAAGCAAGCTACTTACCACACAGCCACTCCAGTAGAATAAATTTTTATCAGACACTATAAAGGATCCCTCTTAGATGATAGTACTTAAGTGACTTAATTAGCAGCGGAGGTGAGTACTCCAACAGTAGCTGGGATGAGGATGGAATAGAAACAGTTTAAGTCTTAGTATTCAGATTACTCTGTCAAATTTAATATTTATTTATTCTCAGCAATATGCTGTGCTTGAATAGAAGACCCTTCAAGCCAAGTAAAATCATAGTTGCAGCAGATACTGGTGTTATGCAACAGACACTCATGCCAGTGGCATGTAAAAGCACCCATTACACTCTTGGATTGGTTGGCATTAGGAAGGGTATCCAACTGTAAAAACAGTGCCAAATCAGATTGGGGCCTGGTGCAACCCCTTAGTTCACCCTGGTCAAACCATTCAACCCATGCCAACATGGAAAGCAGACATTGAACAATGAAATGACGATGATTTATAAAATTAATCCTGTATTATCTTCAAGTATTGATATTTCGATGATATGATTGTTTATTTTCAGAAAGACATTGCAAGGTAGGTGTGAGAGGCCTGAACTAGTTAGTTTTAGCATAAAACACAGAATATTTGGGCCTTATATGGCCAGTTTAAATGCTAAAGGGTTAAGAAGCTGAGAATAAAGGGATTCTTTCTCCAAGTGAAAGGCAGAATATATGATGCTTGTGTGCAAAGTGTAATACTGCAGGGCAGTGAAACACCAGCACTGAATACAAAGTGTGTATAATGGCTGGTAAGGTATAAAGTAGTGGATGCACGTGGCTTAGTGGTTAGGGTGTTGAACTTATGATTGTAAGGTTGTGGTTTCGATTCCTGGACCGGGCAATGTGTTGTGTTCTTGAGCAAAATACTTCATTTCATGTTGCTCCAGTCTACTAATCTGGCAAAGTGAGTAATCCTGTGACGGACCAGCGTCCTGTCCAGGTGGGGAATTTCTACACTACTGAAACTGGGAAACTGGCCCTTATGAGCTTGACATGGCTCGAGAAGGAACATTTATTTTTTATTTAAGGTATAAAGTGTACCTACTCTACAAGATGTAAAATGTTAGTGTGTTTAATGATGGAGCACAAATATGATGAGACAAAAACTGGATGCAAGAGGAGGAAGCAGAAGTAGTGTGCAAACAAGGAGACTGAGGTCCTCTGGATTGTTTACTGTTTATCTTTTTACTTGTTTCAGTCATGAGACTGTGGCCATGCTGGGGCACCACCTTGAAGAATTTTTAGTTGAACCAATCAACCCCAGTACTTATTTTTGTTAAGGCTGGTACTTAATATATCAGAGCCTTTTGCTAAACTGCTAATTAAGTTACAGGGGACATAAACACACCAGCACTGGTTCACAAGTGGTGGTGGGGTACAAACACAGTACAAACACAGATACAAAGACACATACACACGCATACATATATATATGTATGTGTGTGTGTGTGTATGTAAGTGTATATATATATATATATATATATATATATATATAAGTGTATTACACATGTATATATGAATATGACAGGATTTTATTAGTTTCTATTTACTAAATTCACTCACAAGGCTTTGGTCAGCCTGAGGCAATAGCAGAAGACATTTGGCCAAGGTGTCACACAGTGGGACTGAACCCAGGACCATGTGGTTGGGAAGCAACCCTCACAGCCATGTCCGTGCCCAAAGGAGGAGGAAGAGACAATATGTTCAGCCTTTTGTGCATAAGCAGTAGTCTTGTGTTTGTACAGTCTACAATGTAAATTACTATTATACTCACACACTAAACATTGTATATTAACAGTCTTTTCTGTGTGTATACAGTACGTCATGTGTATGTGTGTACAGTAGTCTAATATGTACAGTCTTTTATGTAATCTGTATGTACAGTCAACCGTGTATATGCAGTAGTCCGTATGTATACATCAGTAATTCTCAACCATATTTTATCTATGAACCCCAATTGATTACTATTTTATTCTGGTGGACCCCCATCGGCATTCGATGTTTAAAAAGTAGTTTTTATAGATATTTCTTTCGAAATTCCTATTTTGTTTTTCACATATTCACTTGTGTAGGTTGAACTATGTAAAACGTTGGAGAAAGAAACCTAACTGTTTCTTGCAATAAATTCATCTGAAACAAAATTTTTTTTCATTCATCATCATCATCATCATCACCATCATCATCATCGTTATCATCATCATCATCATCATCATCATCATCATCATCATCATCTCATCATCATCATCATCATCATCATCATCGTTTAACGTCCGCTTTCCATGCTGGCATGGGTTGGACAGTTTGAGAACTGATAAGCTTGAGGGCTGCACCAGGTTCCAATCTGATTTGGCAAGGTTTCTACAACTTGATGCCCTTCCTAACACCAAACGCTCCAAGAGTGTAGTGGGTGCTTTTTGTGTGCCATTGACCTAACTCCGGCCACAACTATGATCTCACTTAACTTGATAGGTCAATGCAAGCATGGTATATTGCTAAGGCGACGAGCTGGCAGAAACGTTAGCATGCCGGACGAAATGCTTAGTGGTATTTCGTCAGCCTCTACGTTCTGAGTTCAAATTCCGCTGAGGTCGACTTTGCCTTTCATCCTTTCGGGGTCGATTAAATAAGTACCAGTTATGCACTGGGGTCGATATAATCGACTTAATCCGTTTGTCTGTCCTTGTTTGTCCTCTCTGTGTTTAGGCCCTTGTGGGTAGTAAAGAAATAGGTATATTGCCAAGGATCTTGGTCACCTGTCACTGCATCCATGAGGCCCAATGCTCAAATGGGGCTTTTTACATGCCACCAGTATGGGTGCCAGTCAGATGGCACTGGCATCATCCACAACTACAATTTAATTCAGTTCAACAGGTCTTCACAAGCACAATGATTGAAGGGCACTTTTAACAGGCCAGTTATGAGACACTAACATCAGCCATGACTACGATTTCACTCAGCTTGACATCACTGCCTCCATGAGGTCCAATGCATGAATGGTGTGTTTTACATGCCACCGGCATGGTTGCCAGTCAGTGGCTCTGGTATTGTCCACGATCATGGTTTCAGTCAGTCGAACACTTAGAATACTACTGCCAATTCCCAATTTGCTATCTTGCTCGCATGGTCCCCTGAAAGTTTTATATGAACCTCCAAGTGTCATATGGACCTTGCTTGAAAACCACTGGTGTACATTAATCTGTATGATAATAAGGAGCTCATCATCATCATCATCATCACCATTTAATGTCCACTTTCCATGCTAGCATGGGTTGGACGATTTGACTGAGGACTGGTAAACCAGATGGCAGCACCAGACTCCAGTCTTGATCTGGCAGAGTTTCAACAGCTGGATGCCCTTCCTATCACCAACCACTCTGAGAGTGTAGTGGGTGCTTTTACATGCCACCGGCACGAGGACCAGTCAGGCAGTACTGGCAACGGTCACGCTCAAATGGTGTTTTTTATGTGCCACCTGCACAGGAGCCAGTCCAGTAGCACTGGCAATGACCTCACTCAAATGTTTTTTCATGTACCACCAGCACAAGTGCCAGTAAGGCAACACAGGTAACGATCATGCTTGAATGGTGCTTTTTACGTGCCACCGACACGGAGGCCAGGTTGTTGCTCTGGTAATGATCACGCTCGTGTGGTACTCTTAGCGCTCCACTAGCATGGATGCCAGTCATCGAATTTCAATTCGATTTCACTTGCGTCAACAGGTCTTCGCAAGCAGAGTTTAGTGTCCAATGAAGGAAAGGTACACATAAATGGACTGGTTACACCCCTGGCATAGGCCACAAGGTTATGGTCTCACTTGCGTGTACACTAGAACATATCTGATAAGGGTAAAAGAGGGAATAGAAAGGAGTAATGAGTCAAGTAAAGAAAGACAGCAGTGGTAATCAAAAGCACATATGTAATACACGTGAAGACAGAGAAGTGAAGAGTCATAAAAAGGAAAGTGATGTGTGAGTATGCCAGGAGTAAGTTTCATGAATTTCAGTAAGCATGGAATTTTTGGACATTGTAGTGTGCAGCAAACAAATGTTGCAAGCACTTTATGCCATATGTCAACAATTCTGAGCATGAAAAAAAATGGTTTCCAAAAGCTCCAAATATGAGTACCGTCTTCTCTGTATATTTAGACTATATACAGTTTTGTATGTAGGTACTGTTTTCTATATATGTACACTCTTCAGTGTATGTGAAGTATGTACACACTTTTGTGAGAGTACAAAAGTCTGTGTGTGTACAGTTTACTATATGAACAGTCTTATATACACACACACATACACATTATTTTGTGTGTCTACACATCTGTATGTGTATAGTTGTACAGTCTTGTGTGTGTGCATGCAGTCTTCTATATGCATCTGTAGTCTGTGTGTAGTATTTTATGTACAGTATTCTATATGTGTTGTAGTCAGTGTGTATATAGTCTTTTGAGTGTATATGGAAATGTGTGTACCCATTTGTTTTATTTTGTTGATGATGATGATGATTATTATTATTATGATGATGATGATTGTTTTTTGCGGATTGTACATGTACAGTAGTTTCTGTATGTACAGTTGGTTGTACATGAGTTTCTGCATACATGGACATACAAATCAAGGAAGGAAGGGTGAAAATGCCTTCTTTAGTTTTCAAGCAAAAAGATAGGAAAATTTCAGAAAAAAAAAAGGAAATTAAAATGATAAAAAATCAGACAGAAAAATAAAAAAGATTATCAAATTAACAAGGTTAATAATGAAGTCAAATTAATTCTGGCTAATAATCAACAAAAATTCATGCTTAACAACCTCCTTAAATTTATCTAAATTAATTCTTTTCAAGATTAGAGAAATTAACCCAATGCACATATTTCTGCAAGTTAACTCCCTTGTTACACTCTTATTTTTATTCATGGGAAATCCTGAAGTTTTTCAATCTTTTTATATTTAGTCTTTGATGTAACATTGTTTGTATGGCTTTCAGAAATGGAAAGCTGAACACTCTCACTTTGAAATTTATTTATAGAAATGTTATTCTTCCCATTGCATGTTATGTTCTTGTCAAACACCAAATCCAAATTGAACATACTAAATCTCATCATGATAAAGCATGCAAACAGTTTTATTGTCTATGCATCAATGTGCAGAATATGGCAGCAAATAGACTCTGGTTTTCAAAGAAAAACATGTTAGGGCCATTTATGCTGCTCAGACAGTGACTTTTATCTGAGTACGTTTTTTTTTTGAAAACATTAACTGCCAAATTTGTCAGATGAAGATAGGAATGATAATTGATATATCTATAGCCAAAACATTCTTCCCAAACCATCAATGTGAACAGCTTTGTTAACGTTGATGATAAGAATATCACAAAAATACCCTTGAGTGTCTATAGAAATTGGCTCTTCTGAATCTAAAAAAGAAGATGAAATGAATGTGGCCCAAGGATATGACTGGTTCCACAGCCTGCAAAGAACATAATCACAAACAATGGTTTAAATTCAGTCAATTTTGTCACAATATAAGCTAAAAATATTCAGCAAGATGTGGTCCAGTATGAGAAACTCAATGAGAGAACATTTTACACTTCATCCTTGACTGTTCTATGACATTGACAAGTGTTAAGGTTTGTGTTCATACAGTATTTTATTTTATTCTTTTATTCGTTTCAGTAATTTGACAGCAACCATGCTGGAGCATTGTCTTTAGTCGAGCAAATCAACCCCAGGACTTATTCTTTGTAAGCCTAGTACTTATTCTATCAGTCTCTTTTGCCGAACCGCTAAGTTACAGCGACGTAAACACACCAGTATTGGTCGTCAAGCGATGTTGGGAGGACAAGTACAGCCACACAAACATATACATATTATATATATATATATATATATATATATACACGACGAGCTTCTTTCAGTTTCTGTCTACCAAATCCACTCACAAGGCTTTGGTCGGCCCAAGGCTATAGTAGAAAACACTTACCCACAGTGCCACACAGTGGGACTGAACCCGGAACCATGTGGTTGGTAAGCAAGCTTCTTACCACACAGCCTTGCCTGCACCTATTTATCTTTTATTTGTTTCAATCATTAGACTGTGACCATACTGGAGCACCACCATGAAGATTTTTGGGGGTCAAGTGAATTGCCCCTACTGCTTTTTTTTTTTTTTTAAACCTGGTATTTATTCTATTGGTCCCTTTTGCTAAATCACTAATCTATGAGGACATAAACACACCAACATCAGTTGTGATGCAGTGGTGAAGAATAAACACAGACACAAACCACAAAAACACACACTGACACATATATATGTATATACAATGACTTTCTTTCAGTTTCGATCTGCCAAATCTGCTTCCAAGGCTTTGGTCAGCCCAAAGTTATCGCACAGGACACCTTCTCAAGGTGCCACACAGTGGGACTGAACCCAGAACCATGTGGTTGGAAAGCAAACTTCTTACTGCACAATTACACTTACACTTCTATATTTTAAAATTGGAAAATATAACAAGCCAGCTCACAATCATCATCATCAGCAGCAGCAGCATCATTTAATGTATTCTTTCTATGCTAGCATGGGTTGCACGGTTCGACTGGGGTCTGGGAAGCCAGGAGGCTGATGCAAAAGTGCTTGTCATCAGTAAACTAGGATCCAGGGAAAAAACGGTCAACTGAAGCACAAAACATTGGTGTCATGTCAACTAAATACTGTAAACAAGCTGTAATTAGCATAGAACTGGGAGTTTGTGAAAATTTGATTGAAACTCTGTTGTTCACAGTTCAACAAAGATGTGCAGGGAACTGCAATAGTGCAGGTGAAGTTTCTGATTGTAACCATGGTAGCATTTTAAAACTTCTACATCTTCAGTCCAAGGATATTCTTTGCTCTTAGAAGAACTGAAAGTCACATAGATCTACATAAGCATCAGACCTCAGCTATTACTCTTTTACTACTTAACCCTTTTACTTGTTTCAGTCATTTGACTGTGTCCATGCTGCCACTACATTCTGAGGTCAAATTCCACCGAGGTCGACTTTGCCTTTCATCCTTTCGGGGTCGATTAAATAAGTACCAGTTAAGCACCAGGGTCGATATAATCGACTTAATCCATTTGTCTGTCCTTGTTTGTCCCCTCTGTGTGTAGCCCCTTGTGAGCAGTAAAGAAATAAGAAATTGTGTTCATAGAGGTTTTGCAACATGAGTTAAAGGTTTACCTTCATTTGACATCAATATACATTGTTATAGGCACCTCTAAAATCAATACTGAACCACTCCCCCAATGTTCTAGGGAATTATCTAGATCCTCTACAACTTTTTGCAAGCTAATCCCAAATAGTATGCATGCTTTAAAAGCATCACAGCCTTTGATGGACAAATTATATAAACACTTAAATCTCAGAATGTTACAAAATGGTTGGAGAAATGAAGAAGTGTAGGCTATAATAGAGCAATTACATAATATCATAAAGGTATAGCTTGGCTCAACAAATGATCAAGACCCTAAGACAATACAAACAGCAGGGCATTATTGAATGCCATTTACAGTTTTGGCTTCTTAATTGGATTGGTTGTGCTATGAGAATAATATTGTCAAATACAAACATCCCCTGTAAATAGCTGCAGGGAAAGATTGCAGTTATAAGAGCAAGAACTGCTACAGTAATGAAGGAAATTCTCACTGACTACAGAAATAAAGTGAACTTTGAAAGCATTTGGAAATACTCTGAGATGTTAGGGGGAAAACTACCAAAGAAATCCTCCATGACACATGGTTCACCTTAACCCTCTAGCATTTAAACCAAGCCATATCTGGCCTAAATATTTTACATTTTATGTAAATTCAACTTTTTAAACTTAGCTACAATGTCATTCTAAAAATGTACAATCACATCATCAAATTCTTAAAGCTACAAGATAATGCATGATTAATTCAAAACAATCATCATCATCATCATCATTATCATCATCATCATCATCATCATCATCATCATCATCATCATCATCATCATCATCATCATCATAATCATCGTTATCATTTAAAGTCCATTTTACATGCTGGCATGGGTTAGAAGGCTTGACTGTAGCTGGTAAGTCAGAGAGCTAAACCAGGCTCCAGCCTGTTTTGACTTGGTTTCTATGGCTGGATGACCTTCCTAACATCAATCATTCTACAGAATGTACTAGCTGACTTTTATGTGTCTGGCACGTGTGCCTTTCATGTGCCACTGGCATGGGTGCCTTTTTATATATCACCAGCACAAAGCATTACATTTGACAGAGTAATCCGAATGCTGAAGGGTTAAATGTAGACACAGTTTTATGGAGAAAAAAATGTTTCTTATCAATTGGAATTACTGGTTAATGAATCAGAAACAGAAGTGCCATGAGATGAAACAGCCAAAGACTGCTAAACACATATCCACCTAGGCACAGACAAGGCTGTGTGGTTAAGAAGCTGGTTTACTAACCATGCAGTCTTGAGTTCAGTCTCACAGTGCAGCACCTTGTGCAGATGTCTACTACAATAGCCTCACGCTGACCAAAGCCTTGTGAGTGGATTTAAAGGAAACTGAAAGAATCTTGTAATGTTGTGTGTGTGTGGGGGGGGTGTAATACATATATGTGTATATAGGCACAGGAGTGGCTGTGTGGTAAGTAGCTTGCTTACCAACCATATGGTTCCGGGTTCAGTCCCACTGCATGGCACCTTGGACAAAGTGTCTTCTACTATAGCCTCGTGCTGACCAAACCCTTGTCAGTGGATTTGGTAGACAGAAACTGAAAGAAGCCTGTTGTATATATGTATATGTATATATATATGTGTGTGTGTGCTTATGTGTTTGTGTTTGTCCCCTCAACATCGCTTAACAACCGATGCTGATGTGTTTACATCCCCATAACTTAGCGATTCAGCTAAAGAGTCTGATAGAATAAGTACTAGGCTTACCAAGAAAAGTCCTGGGGTTGATTTACTCGACTAAAAGGTGGTGCTCCAGCATGGCCACAGTCAAATGACTGAAACAACTAAAAGAGTATGTGTATAAGTATGTACGTGTGTGGCATATGTGTTTGTATGTACCCTTGTTTAGACATCATGTGATGATTGCAAATGAGTATCATTGTCATACAAGCAGGGTTGTTTCATTTGAAGTCTTCCATGAAAAACTTGTCTAACCATGAGAGGTATTACCTTGCTTGAAAACAGGTGAGAGTTGGTGATAGAAAGAGTATCAGGCTGTAAAAATTCTGCCTCAACAAATTTCATGTGACCAGGATAGACATGAGAAAGTGAATGTTAAAAAGTGGTATTGGTGGTGGTGGTGATGGTGGAGGTGGTGGTGGTGGAGGTGGTGGTGGTGGTGGTGGTGGTGGTGGGTGGTGGTGGTGGTGGTGGTGGTGGTGGTGGCGGCGGTGGTGGTTGTGGCGGCGGTGGTTGTGGTGGTGATGGTGGTGGCTTTGGTGGTGGTTTTGGTGGTGGTTTTAGTGGTGGTGGTGGTGGTGGTGGTGTTAGTGGAGGTGGTGGTGGTGCGGGGGTGACAATGGTGATGACAAGGAGGATGACAATGACAACGATGACGATAATATATTTCAGATAACATATATAAGTACTATCAACTTGTAGCATTATATAAAGATGTTGACCTGGATCTTCTTAAGACAGAACAGGAAATCTTGACAAGGTTTGTCACAGACCATAATATGTAGTCATCAAAAATTCACTAGCAGCGAACAGCACCTGTCTACAAAGTTTATATCCACAATGTATTACCAGTCTTGAACAAAATCATTTGTATGTTGGCAACAATTCTTGCTGTTTCAAGTACTTTCAGAACACCCATTCAGAGACCACACTTCACTGAAGACATATATGAGGAGTACAAAAGGTCAAACTTCATTATACAGAGTACCAATATTAGATATTGATCAAAAGTGTGTCAACATGTCTGTTGGCAAAAAATGTCGACCAAATAATTGATATTTTTGCTGTTAAGAAAGGCAGAAAACAATATTTCTTTCAAGTTGCATGTTGTCTAGTTTGCACTGCGTAACGTCATTTGATAAAAAAGACTTTTTATTAGAAATTGCTGTTTGTGTTTCCATCAGTGTAATATTTCATGCAAATCAACCCTTTTTTTCCTCCATTAGCCAAAAAACCTATACACTTCTGTGTGTATGTACAGTCTTCTATGAGTGATTATGTACAGAATTTTCTATGTATGCAGTCTTGTGTATGTACACTCATCTGTGTGTCGTCAACATCCTGTGTGAGCCTGTCTAGATATAGTAGTGTATATATGTACAGTAGTATGCATATGAACAATGTAATCTATGGACAGTTGCAAACAGTGACCTATATAGATTATGTGTGTATATGTGTGTGTGTGTATACATACATCAATGTGTACATATGCAGTATTATCTGTGTAAGTTCAATGTACAGTATTGTATGTGTGTATGTACAGTGGTCTGCTTATGTACACCCTGTAGTTTGTGTATATACAGCATTGTCTATTTATGTATGTATGTATGTAGAAGGGTCTATATGTACAGCCTTCTTATTTCTTTATTGCCCACAAGGGGCTAAACATAGAGGGAACAAACAAGGACAGACAAAGGGATTAAGTCGATTACATCGGCCCCAGTGCGTAACTAGTACTTAATTTATCGACCCCAAAAGGATGAAAGGCAAAGTCGACCTCAGTGGAATTTGAACTCAGAACATAAAGACAGATGAAATACTTATTTCTTTACTACCCACAAGGGGATAAACACAGAGGGGACAAACAAGGACAAACAAACAGATTAAGTTTATTATATTGAGCCCAGTGCGTAACTGGTACTTATTTAATCGACCCCGAAAGGATGAAAGGCAAAGTCGACGTCAGCAGAATTTGAACTCAGAAAGTAAAGACAGACAAAATACGGCTAAGCATTTCACCCAGTGTGCTAACATTTCTGCCAGCTCATGCCTTATGTACAGCCTTCTGTGTATGTTCTGTATTATGTGTTCAGTCTCCTGAATAGTGTCTAAATGTATTTTGTTAATGTTCCCCTTCTAATCATGTCTACATTTGCTCTTGCATAGCACCACCAACTCATATCTTTTACAGAGTTATCCCCCGATATTTGCTGTTGTATCACTCTCCACCATTATATTTCAATGAATCTTTAACACATAATCGCCTTCTCATCTCACATTAATATTTTACATCCGACATTTCTTTTCAGCCTCCACAGATCTCTCACATTTAACACCTACTCGTGACCACGTCTCACTAACATGTAGCATCACTCATATGTTTCATACACACTTCATGTATGTCTTCATACAGTCTTTATACATGTATGGAAAAAAGACCTTTGGTTCCAAACACAAGTGATGACTTCCTGAACATTTCCCACTAATTCCTTCCAATAACTGTTTGTTACACATTCATTACAACCACTTTCAGCACTTGTTGGATTACTTTGCAGGCATAACAAGCTTGCTTTTCAACCATGTGATTTTTGGTTCAGTCCCACAGTGCAGTGCCTTGGTCAAAAGCCTTTTACTGCTGGGCTGACCACAATCTTGTGAATGGATTTGCTGGATGGAAACTGAAAGAAGCTTGTCATATATATACAAATATATATATATAAAGCTGAAGTTGTCTGTGTGTGTGTGGCAGGTTTGGTAGCCTTCAACTAACACTATCTCCTCCGAGACCCTGCGGCACAAGTCGACCAAAATTGAAAGTAGGATAGAAGAAGGATTGCTTTTTATTCCATAGAAGAAAAATTTCAAATCGGACCATGTTAAGGCCAAAAACTATTTACATCAAAAAGGTGCTTTTTTTTCTATGAAGATCCCTATTTTTATGATTTTTTGACTGCTATGTCGCCTTTTTTTTATGTATTTCAACCAGAAAAATGTTCACTTAAAGAGAATAACAAGCTATATAATGCAAAATTTTTACTTTCCAAAAAAGACTGAACCTGTGTCAAAACTTTGTTAACGCGACGTCAAAGTTTGCCGTTTTAAGCGCAACTAAAAAAGAAACTCGAGCAACGCCGGGCTATACTGCTAGTATATATATGTATATATATATATACAGTAGTACTCGAACAACTCTGATCAAAAATAAATTGTGCTTTAAATATATATAGATAGATATAGATATATATAAAGCATGATTTATTCATGATTAGAGGCATTCGTAAACCGAGGTTCTACTGTATGTATATATATATATATATATATATATATAATATATATATATATATATGGCATTTTGATGAATTCCCCTACAGATTAACACAGGATCTCCTAACCTCAATGTAAGCTTTATGTAATCAAGGTATCCTTACCCTGAAGAACAGCTTGCAGTCTACCCCTCCTTTTGAATAATTACTACTTCTGAGGGTCTGCTAATCATGAAACATATGTAGACTGGATTTTATCTACTCCATTCCCTAATTATTGAATATATATATTACAAGGTATAGCTCAGCACACTAATGAATTAGATTAAAGTTAGCATTTAATCCCGTATATATATATATATATATATATATATATATATATATGCATCATGGAAGGTGTTTATAAGCCATTTAAGAAACACACAAAAACCATTAAATTCACTTCAACATTTGAATTTAATTTACCAAAATATTTTTCACGCTTTGAGACCACGACCTGTTCTCTGACAAAAGGGAACAGGTTGCAGTCTCAAAGTGACGAAAATATTTTGGCAAATTAAATCTAAATGTTGAAGTGAATTTAATGGTTTTTGTGTGTTTCTTAAATCACTCATAAAGTCCTTCCACACTGCAATTGTTTTTTTTTGCAACACATGATCTCAGATCAGGTCACTTGCTATGCAAGTACATCTCTGTAATATATATATATATATGGAGAGAGGGAGCATGTATATATGGATACACGTGTGTGTGTGTATGTGTTTGTGTGTGTGTACACCTGTGTCTAGACATCATGTAATGGTTGTGAATGAACATCCACATCATATAAGTGAGGTTGTTCTTTTCTAGTTTTCCATGAAAATCATGACTAGCCATGGTTTGAAACACTTAAGGCTTGATCACAGGAAAGGCATCTGGCCACAGACAAATTTGTCTCAACAAACTCCATTTGACCCTTGCAAGCATAGAAAAGGGAGCATTAAATAATGATGATGACAACCTCAGGGACAGAAATAACTGATTGAGTTGCTTCTCATCATCTGTCTAGAAAGCCATTTAAATTTTTAAGTACCCATTGCTAGAAACAGCAACCAAATTTCCTTCAAATCAGCAACATACCATCTTATAAAAAGGAAGTACATAATTAACAATGTATTCTGTGAAAAACTATGTCTGAAAAGACAAGATGATCAGAGCTAAACTGCCTTTGAACCTAGGTTTGTTCATCTAGGGATGACCCAGGGGCTAAACAGTAATATTACCATTGTATTGAACTCCTGATAGCTCACATCAAGTCTTCTGATTCCCTGTCAGCATTCTTCTCAAATTTAATTTATATCTGGAACTATCACAGACATTCCGTTATATGGATGAAACAACAACAAAAACATAAAGCATAAAGTCTTATCTGCAATATTAATTGCTGTGTTATATTTTGATAATATTAGTGGCACTAGGAATCATTGGAAAACTGCAGAAAGACAACACAACTGTAGGCATCACCTAAGTCCAATTTCTTCATTGTTTTTCTGCTCCATTAAGAAAACTGTTTCTAACAGGCAACAACAGAACATTAAAGTTTCCTATTGCTAATAAAACACACAGATAGCAGTGAGACAAAAGCCATTATATCTTACAGAAGTAATTCAACCTATTTGAAATGAAAAACACAGCTTATACCGCCTCGACTTCAAACAACCAAAACCTTCATCTATAGCAGAATATACTGCTTTTGTTTTGCTATGTTGGTTTTGAAAGCATGTGTTGTAGTTGTTGCTATTGCTGTTTTGTTGTTGTTGTTGTTGTTGTTGTTGTTGTTGTTGTTGCTGCTGTTGTTGTTGTTGTTGTTAATACTTAATGGCAGCGCTAAGATAAATGGAGACATCTAAGAGCAAAATAATATGAAATATGTTATATGAAATAGCTTCTGGTTAACTGCAATGAAAATGTATTTTTAAAATGTAAGGCCAGGAAGAGATCAATTATTA
>NC_042997.1:126593769-126603769 GCF_006345805.1 Octopus sinensis | reverse complement strand
GGGAAAAAAAAAAGTATAAACTAAATAGATGGAATAAGATTTTTTGTTGGAACATGAATCTTAATAAAATTGAAAAACCAAAATTCTGTAGAATAAGTAAAATAATAATTTCTAAAATAAGCTAGAAATTTTGTAGAGGAAGTCACAATTGATCAAAGCAACTCCAATACTTCAGTTCTATATTTAAGAGATGAGGAATTATTTACTTTATTTACATTTGACGGATATTTGTTCTCATCTTGTTTGTTGTTAACACGTTTCAGCTGATATACCCTCCAGCCTTCATCAGGTGTCTTGGGGAAAGTTCGAACCTGGGTTCTCATTCCTAAGGTATTTTTCGATGTTGTTGTTGTTGTTATTATTATTATTATTATTATTATTATTATTATTATTATTATCATTATCATTATTATTATTATCATTTGGAATTGGACTAGCTACTAACCCCAAGATTCCGAGTTCAATTCCAAGCAGTCACCTGAACAATAATAATAATAATAATAATGATAATGATAATAATAATAATAATAATGATAATGATAATAATAATAATATCGAAAAATACCTTAGGAATGAGAACCCAGGTTCGAAATTTCCCCTAAGACACCTGAAGAAGGCTGGAGGGTATATCAGCTGAAACTTTGTGTTAACAACAAACAAGATCTGTCAAATGTAAATAATGTAAATAACTCCAATACTTAACTACTACTTATTATATCATCCCTCAAATTTTCAAAACGTGAAGTTGGCATCTGTAGGATTTGAATCATCATCATCATTATCATCATTTAATGTCCGTTTTCCATGCTGGCATAGGCTGGACGGCTTAGCTGAAAACTAGTTAGCTGAGGAGCTGCACCAGGTTCCAGTCTGATTTGGCATGGTTTCTACAGCTGGATGCCCTTCCTAATGCCAACCACTTTACAGAGTGTAGTGGGTGCTTTTTACATGCCACCAGCATGGGTGCCAGTTACACAGGACAGTTACACATCAGTTGAGACAGATCTTCTCAAGCCCAGTATATCCTTTTCTACTCAATGCACAAGGCCTGAAATTTTGGGGGAGGGTCCAGTCAATTAGCTCAACCCTAGTATTACAACTGGTACTTAATTTATCAAGCCCGAAAGGATAAAAGTCAAAGTCAACCTGAGCGGAATTTGAACTCAGAATGTAAAAACAGACAAAATACTGCTGAGCATTTCGCCCGGCATGCTAACGTTTCTACCAGCTCACTGCCTTTCAAGCACAGTATATAACCAATGGTCTTGGTCACTTGTCACTGCTTCCATGAATGCAGAACATAAAAGGATATTCCTGAATATTGGTTTCAAATTTTGACACAAGGCCAATAGTTTTGTAGGAGGCAATAAGTCGATCACATCAACCCTATTTTTACCAATTTTTAAATAGCTGGTACTATTTTTAACAACCCTGAAAATTTATTTCTTTCAAGGTTGATAAAATAAGTGGTAGCAGTTATGGTTTCAAGTTTTGACACAAAGCCAGTCATTTCTGAGCGGAAGGGGAAGTTGATTACATCAACCCCAATACTTAACTGGTACTTATTTTATCAACCCCTGAGGATGAAACGCAAAGTCAACTGCAGTGGAATTTGAACTCAGAACATAAAGACAGATGAAATGCCACTAAGCATTTTGCTAGGCATGCCAACTATTCTGCCGGATCACCACCCCAACATTCCTAAATATCAGAAAGCATTTTCTCCTTCACTCTAAAAAATTCTGTCATCAACCATTCTGTCCTTGGTCAATTTTGTGAAATCATAGATGTGGCAGATACTGGTGTCATGCAAATGGCACCAATGCTGGTGGTATGTAAAAGCACCCATTATTCTCTCAGAGTGGTTGGCATTAGGAAGGGCATCTAGCCATAGAAACTATGCCAAATCAGACTGGTGTCCCATGCAGCCCCTCCACACACACATGCCACCTTAGTCAAACCATCCAACCCATGCCAGCATGGACAGCAGACGTTAAATGCTGATAAGAATGATGATTAAATTATTAAAATAGTGTGCAGGCATAGCTATGTGGTAAGTAGCTAACTTCCCAGCCACATAGTTCAAGGTTCAGTCCCACTGCATGGTACCTTGGGTAAGTGTTTTCTTCTATAGCCTCAAGCCGACCAAAGCCTTGAAAGTGGATCTCTTTAACAGAAACTGAAAGAAACCTACCATATATATATTTATATAGGCGCAGGTGTGGCTGTGTGGTAAGTAGCTTGCTTACCAACCACATGGTTCTGGGTTCAGTCCCATTGCATGGCACTTTGGACAAATGTCTTCTACTATAGCCTCGGGCAAACCAAAGCCTTGTGAGTGGATTTGGTAGACAGAAACTGAAAGAAGCCTGTCGCATATATATGTGTGTGTGTGTGTGTGTGTGTGTGTGTGTGTGTGTGTGTGTGTGTGTGTGTGTGTGTGTTTGAGTGTCTGTGTTTTCCCCACCACCACCACCACCATCTCTTGACAACCAATGTTGGTGTGTTTATGTCCCCATAACTTTGCAGTTCAGCAAAAGCGATGAATAGAATAAGTACTAGGCTTACAAAGAATAAGTCCTGTGGTCGATTTGTTTGACTAAAGGTGGTTATCCAGAATGGCCACAGTCAAATGACTGAAATAAGTAAAAGAATATCTATGTGTGCGTTTTTTCTGTCTCTGTTTGTTCCCCACCACTGCTTGACAACCGGTGTTGGTGTGTTTATGTCCCTATAACTTGGCAGTTCAGCAAACGAATAAGTTCCAGGTTTAAAAATTAAATACTGGGATTAATTCATTCAACTAAAAATTCTCCAAGGCGGTGCCCCAGCATGGCCTCAGTCTAATGACTGAAAATAAATTAAAAATAAAGGCTGAGTAAACAGATCCCCCAGAAAATGACAGATACTTATATAATCAGCCCACAAAGAAATGTAATGCAATGTCAACCTTGGTGTGATTTGAACTTAGATCTGAACTTGAGATTGTAAATAAATATCATGAAGTGTTTAATCCAAAGAACTAGTTCTACTGCTACCTCTTCATTCTAATATAGCAGAATGGCACAAAACTGCACATTAGTCATTATCATTATTGTCATCATCATCATAATTAAATGTCCATTTTCCATGCTGGCATGGGTTGGATGGTTTGATAGGAGCTTGCAAGGCCACAGGCCACACTCTATTCCACTGCCCATTTTGACTTGGTTTCTACAGCTGGATACCCTTCCCAACACCAACCGCTTTTTGGCATGTACTGGGTACGTTTTACATGGCACCATTACCAGTGCTTTTTATATGGCACTGACCTCTCTATATCACAGGAATGATAAAAACCAAGGCCAAACCTAGTGAAACTTATAAACAAGATTTAAAGGGACATAACATGATATTGATTACTACCATTCTTTTCTACACCAGGCACAAGGCCTGACATATTGGAGGAGGGGGCCAGTCGATTAGATCAACCCCAGTATTTAATTTATCTGGTATTTAATTTATCAACCCTGAAAGGATGAAAGGTAAAATCAACCTCAGCGGAATTTGAACTCAGAACAAAGACGAATATCACTAAACATTTTGCCCTGCATGCAAATGTTTCTATAAGCTTGCTGCCTTGATTACTACCATTCTTTTCTACACCAGGCACAAGGCCTGACATATTGGAGGAGGGGGCCAGTCGATTAGATCAACCCCAGTATTTAATTTATCTGGTATTTAATTTATCAACCCTGAAAGGATGAAAGGTAAAATCAACCTCAGCGGAATTTGAACTCAGAACAAAGACGAAATATCACTAAACATTTTGCCCTGCATGCAAATGTTTCTATAAGCTTGCTGCCTTTGATTACTACCATTCTACAGCATGTACCAGAAGGATAGACACAAACAGAAAGACACACATATAGATATCATTTTTCCATTTCTTTTATTTTGCTTATCACTCCACTCTGATAAAGGATTCACCCAAAAGCATCAATCCCCTTCTTTTCCTTTTCGTCTCTTCGTCATACAATTCACTGTCCACAAATTTTATTGTTAGATATCTGTATGTGTATGTGTGTGTGTGTGTGTGTGTGTGTGTGTGCGTGTGCGCATTTGCATTTTGTCCACTTCCTTTTGAAGTTTTGTCTGCCTATTGTAACTTCTCACGTTGTCCAACTCTCTGTCTCTTATTCCCCATATTCCATTTGTACCATTTTTTGCTATTGCTTATTACTAATGGTTACATAACAAGGTTACAACTTGAAAGGCCACAACCAATACAAGACCAGTTTTTATTTTACTGATACAAGAACAAATGAAACAACAGGATTCAGAAGGAAAATACAATGGCACATAACATTTTAACCTATATGCTACTAACCTTTATCTAAACATTTTAAAGATTTATCATATGGTAGTCACTATTATCATTGTTATTTTAATATCCATTTTTCCCTGTTCACATAGGTCAGACAGCATTTGTCGAGGAGGATTTTCTACAGGCAAATACCCTCTCTGTCACCGCCTACATCTTTTTTTCAAGTAAGATAACATTCCTCGATGGCCAGACATGCTTTCACAGAAGACTGGAAATAAAGACGCTGCTTGCATGGTGGTGACACTCATTTACAACAGACAAAGGGACTGTAACAAACACACACAGAGACACGCTCATGCGACTGTGCGCACACATATATGTGAGTGTGCGTGTGCACGCGCATGTGTGTGTGTACTCTTACTCTGTTACTCTTTTACTTGTTTCAGTCATTTGACTGTGACCATGCTGAGGCACCGCCTTTAGTCAAGCAACTCAACCCCAGGAATTATTCTTTGTAAGCCTAGTACTTATTCTATCAGTGTCTTTTGCCGAACCACTAAGTTACAAGGATGTAAACAAACCAGCATCGGTTGTCAAGAGATGTTGGGGGGACAAACATATACACACACACACACATATATATATATATATATATATGATGGGCCTCTTTCAGTTTCCGTCTACCAAATCCACTCACAAAGCTTTGGTCGGCCCAAGGCTATAGTAGAAGACACTTGCCCAAGGTGCCACACAGTGGGACTGAACCCAGAACTATGTGGTTCGTAAGCAAGCTACTTACCACATAGCCACTCCTGCGTCTAGTGTGTTGGGCTTCTTTCAGCTTCTATCTTCCAAATCTTTGGTCTGCCTGGAGATATAGAAGACACTTGCCCTAGGAGCTACATAGTGGGATGAACCTGAAATCTTGTGGTTAGGAAGCAAGCTTCTTACTACACCACCATGCCTGAACTTATGGGGTGAGAAGTTTGAGTAGTGAGGTACGGATGATTAAATCAATTATAATACTTTTGTTTTCATATGAATTAGTCACAAAAACAAGGACTGCAGCTTTGTCTACAACACTTTTTTTTGAAGAGGACGGGAAGAAGAATTTAATTCAATTGGTATCTATTTAATTCATTCTCACCCCTAGACTGTAGTGACATAGACTACTCATTGCTGACATATCATTCACTTCCCACACTTCCTTTACTTCTCTTTTAATCTCTCCCTCTGTATCCCTCCTGCAATATGTTACTGCCAATCATTATCTCTCCTCCATTACTTCTTCTCCTCCAACTATTCATTCAATAGTTCACATCCACACCCATATTCTATTTACCCTCTTAGTTATGCTGGTCTTGAATAAATATCCAGCCACACCAGCAGACTAATGGTATGGTTGACCAAAACATAATCTGAACTCAGAACATAAACGATCATAACTAATTACCAGACAGCATTCCATTCATTGTCTCACTAATTCTGCCCACCACAGCACTTTAAAAACAATATATAATGATAATATAGACGCAGCAGTATGTAAATATTAACAAAAAAATGGGGGTAGCATTCATTCATGTTAACAGTATTAACTCCTCAAACAACATTGATGACTAATGCTCAGATCTTCTGGTAAATCAATACTAAGAAATTGAATAATCTCCACGAAAACCAGCAAGACGTTGATGTCTCTGATATTGTTTTGTTCAGATATATTACTTATTAATAAGTTAACAATAACTATTGAACCAATCAGTGAAGGAATTGACATTGTGTAGACAATGTCTTGCAAATTTTTTTGCTTGTTGTTATTTTTTCATAAATATACATACATATATATATATGTGTATATATATATGTAAAAAAAAAACTTCATGTCTGCAGATCTCATTAATAATAGAATAGTTGTCTATTTGCATGATAGAACAGATACCATTCTATGGAAGTGAGTCAAAGTCTGAATGTCTTCAATCTTTTTTCTTAATTTAGATAAAAATATCATAATTATTTTATCAAAATAATTCTATCGTAAATATCTATAAATGTCTGAGAGGAGTTGTTGTCATTTCAATTCAGAACTAATACAAGTCAGTCCATTTATATTTAACCATTTTACTTCCATTCCAAGTGCAGACTTAGCTTAAAATATATCCCATGTTATTTTAATATATCAAAGTTGACGAGCCAGTGCACCCTCTCTCTTCATCCCTCTGTCTGTCTGTCTCTCTCTCTCTCCCCCATTATACCACCCATCATCAAACTCACCACTTTCTCTCCTACTTACTAGTACTTGTGGAGACATTCACCCTGCGTGGGTTGAGTCAGCTTCTTCCACCACCCTCGAGGCATCTCAAACCATGGCAGTGGAAGAAGTTTCGTGGGAATATGAATTTCACAAGCGGTCCCCAACAATCCCACATGTAGAGACATCCTGTTTGCTGCAGATTGTCTGCAGACACAGGGACAGAACGACCGAGGAGCCGCCGGTTGCCGAAGCAGACACTCCGAGGTTGTGGCCCTAATACCACTCGGTGTCGGACCAATCCGCCTTGGGTGGCCCTACCAGGAACTGAAGTTTCCGACATCATAGCTCTGACACTACCCGTTGCCAGCATCCCCACCACGGTAAGGAGGGGATGGACTTTCTCTCCTACCATCATCAATCACTCCTTCTCTCAACTATCACTCAATTATAGTTAATCTTCAACCCTTCATTCTCCCTTGTTTTCTCTCATTACCATTCCCCTATCATGATTTGCTGACTTCTACTCTATGGCACCTTGGGCAAGTGTCCTCTTCTATATCCTCTGACCAACCATAGGAGAAAAAGCAGAGAGAGGAAGCAGCATGTATGTAAGCCAGAGGGTGAAGCATGCCAGTAAGTGACTTTATACAAACAAAATGAGTAGCCTTTTTCTGAATGCAGCCAATGAATGCAGTCTTATGTATGCAGCAGCTGTACTCTCATTATGGGTCCTCACTTGCTCTTCATAGTGCAGGGATAGGCAAACTGCATGCAGCCCTTTATAGGGTTCTGTGTGAACTACAGAAGCCTGCAGCAAATTAGGAAAAATAAAATCAATAAATTTTTGTGAAAGTCAACATGTCTTTGCTTGAACCGATGCTAACTTTTTCAGCATCATAGAAATCTATGCCCCATTTTCTGATGGTTACATACTTTCTGCGAATGCATATATATATTGCACATGTGCAGTTATTGTTGATAGTCGCCTGCACAACAACACAATCTCTCCAACCCAACAACCAATGCCTCCTAAAAAACGTAAAACTGAGGATGAGTGCCATGCATTTAATGAAGAATGGATACACAAGTATTTCTTCGCCAGTTCTAAGAATAAAGTGGTGTGTTTACTGTGCCAGGAGATGATTGCCATGTTAAAGGAATGCAATTTGAAATAACACTAATGAAACACGGAGATTTTGGATGAAACATGACCGATGAAGAACAGAAGGAAAAGGCTGTGGAATATGTTGCAAAATTGAACAAGCAACAAACTCTATTTATGAAGCGATCATCAATTTACGATATTGCGTTGGAGGCAAGTTTTATGGTGGCATACTGAGTTTCAAGGCATGACAAACCATTCTCAGATGGCGATTTAATAAAACAATGCATGATGGATTGTGCAAGTGTTGTATGCCCGGAAATGAAAGGTAAATTCAAAAACATTTCATTATTGACGAGGACTGTCGTGTGATGCATGACTCAACAGCTGAGGGATGCAAGTAATGAATTTGCATGTTATTCGTTAGCAGTAGATGAGTAACGAAAGGGTTAAATTACTTGTGCTAAATTATGAATTTGTTTTTATTAACCATGCTCTCTATATGTTGCATCATTTTAAAGCTTACTGCCTGATTTTAAAAGGTGCAGCCCTATGACTTTCATGGCCCACTGATATGGCCTTCATTCTGAAAAGTTTGCCCACTACTGTCATAGAGTATTAATAATTGTTGAGGTGTGAAGAATTTTCCAGAACTGAAGAGAAGCATCAGTCTTTTTTTATATGGTCCTAGCTATGTCAAGGACTTCCTGGTCTTGTAGGAGACAAAGTAACCTCCCTAGTGTTTGCACCATAATAAAATACATTCGGTACACTTTATAAAGTGGTAGGCACACAAACAGAGAAGATACATGATTGAGAAGACATTTTAATTTTGTCAAAGACAAAAGTAGTAAACTGGCAGAACCATTAGCATGCTGGGCAAAATGTTTGGTGTTCATTTCATCTGTCTTTATGTTCTGAGTTCAAATGCTACTGAGATTGACTTTGCTTTCCGTGCTTTCAGCATCGATAAAATAAGTACCAGTTGAACACTTGGGTTGATGTAATTGATTTAACCCCTCTCACCGAAAGTTGCTGGCCTTGCACCAAAATTTGAGACCAGTTTTATCAAAGACATGCCAGACAATCTCTCTAGTACTGATAACATGATAAAATGTACCCAGTACACTTTGAAAAACGTTTGGTGTTAGGAAGGGCATAAAAAGCACCATTCAAGCATGATCGATACCATCGTCACCTTACTGGCACATGAAAAAACATTCAAGCGAGGTCGTTGTCAGTGCCACTGGACTGGCTCCTGTGCAGGTAGCATGTAAAAATACCATTTGAGTGCAGCTGTTGCCGGTACCGCCTGACTGGCACTCGTGCCGGTGGCACATAAAAGCACCCACTACACTCTTGGAGTGGTTGGCATTAGGAAGAGCATTCAGCTGTAGAAACTCTGCCATATCAGATTGGAGCCTGGTGCAGCCATCTGGTTTACCAGTCCTCAGTCAAATCGTCCAACCCATGCTAGCATGGAAAGTGGACGTTAAACGATGATGATGAAGGGTAAGTTCAGCCATTGAAGCCATGCTAACCGGAAAGTTTAAGTGAGACATGGTCTTCTGACTCAATGAGGTGGTCAGTAATTTTGGAAAGAACCTGACTCAGACTGTAACAACCTGCGCCCAATATGTATCAGCAAGGAAGACAGGCATAAGACGATGGTGATGATGATGATGACGACAACGACAACAATGATAATGATGCTGATGATGGTGATGATGGAGGAGAAAGAGAAAGATCACGACAATGACAATGATGATGATGATGATGATGATGAAGACAATAAAAACAATGACAATGGCAACAGTGAAATGATGACAGTAATGATAACGATGACTGAAGAAAAATCTCTTCAATAATTTAACTAAGATTCTCTCTTCAATTTTAAACTGACCTAAGCTGCCATCTTCTGACATCATCCAGTTATTAAGACTCTCAACCTGGAACAGAGCGCTTTTTAAATTCACTACACACACACACACTACACACTCACTCTCACACACACACACACACTCACACACACAAACACACACACTCACACACTCACATGCACACACTCATACATATACACTCAAACACACACAGACTCGTGCACTCACACACACACACATGCACACACACTTACTCTCACACGCACACACTCTCTCGCACACACACACACTCACACACACCCACTCACTCACACACACACATTCTCACACACACGCACACACACTCACACACACTCACACACACACACTCACACACGTACACACACACATGCACTCATACACACACGCACACATTCACACACACACGCACTCACACAAATGCACACACACACATACACATACAC
>NC_042997.1:126573769-126588769 GCF_006345805.1 Octopus sinensis | reverse complement strand
ATCAAAAGATGATGTTGATGGTGATGATGATGATGATGATAGCAATGATGATGACAATGACAACAATGATAACAAGGACAAGGAGAAGAGGATAGTGGAAGTGATGGTGGAGAAGTGGTGGGGGTGGTAGTGGCAGTGGTGGTCATGGTCGTGGGTGGAGGTGAAGCAGTGGTGGTGGTGGTTGTGGTCATGGTAGTGGTCATGGTCATGGTTAGAGGTGAAGCGTGGTGGTAGTGGTAGTGGTAGTGACAGTGTTGGCAGTGCTGGTCGTGGTAGTTGTGGTCATGCTGGTGGTCATGGTCATGGGTGGATGTGAAGTGGTAATGGTGGTGGTGGTGGTAGTGGCAGTGGTGGTCGTGGTGGTTGTGGTGGTCATGGTCGTCGTGATCATGGTGGTGGTCATGGCGATGGAGGAGTAACAGTGGTATCGGCGATGCCAGTGGAGGTGGTGGCAGCAAAAGAAGCAGAGGCAATGATGGTGGCAACAACATGGTGATGGTGATGGTAGGGTGAGGGCAGTAGTGAGAGTGGTGATGATGACATGTTGTAAATTAGAACATCTTTGATCACAGGACCTCACAATCGGGTTCGACCAAGGGCTATATAACAACACCAAATGCCGTTGAACAATCAGAAACCAAACCAATCACCATACCGTTTAGATATATAAATAATGCAAATATGCTATCAAAATATATAATGTTATAAACTGTAATAATAATACTAAACTATAATAATGCTATTAAACTTTATGAAGTGTTTCCATAGTTTAATAACATTTAGCAAAGTTATTAAACTATGTTACAATAAATATTAAGTTACTTAATTATTTTAGTTTTATCATTTTTATCACTATTTTAATTTAACTTTCATAAAATTATATGATTTAGAATTTATAAAATTTTAAAAGAAGGAAATTTAAACAGGAAATTATAAAGAAAGTTATGAAATGAAATATTGAATGTGATAATGTTGTGGATTTGTGAAGTGCTGTGTGTGCATATGTATATGCTTGTGTGCAATGTATGTGTGTGTGTGTGTGAGAGAGAGAGAGAGAGAGTGAAGGAGTGTGTGTGGTTGTGTATATGAATGTGTATGTCAGCATGTGTGTGGTTGTGTGCATGTTTGTGAGTGGGTATGAGTGGGTGTTTGGATGCGTAGGTGTGTGTGAGAGTATATGTATGAATGTTATGTATGTGTGTGAGTGAGTTTGCAAATGTGTGCGTATGTGTGTTTGTATATGTTTGTATACATGATTAATTGTATTTAGCTAAATGTATCCATGTATGTATGCATATATGCATGTACATACATACATATGTTTGTATGCATGTAAGCATGTATGTATGTATGCATATATGCATGCATGCATGAATGTATGCCTGTACATATTTACGTAAGCACATATGTATGCATGTACGTACATATATATGTATGTATGTAGCCATGTATATATGTACGTATATATATAATTATGTATATATGTATGTATGTATCCATGTATGTATGTACACATATATATATATAGATATATATGTATGTATGTATGTATGTATGTATGTATGTATGTATGTATATATGTATGTATGTATGTATGTATGTATGTATGTATGTATGTATATATGTATGTATGTATGTATGTATGTATGTATGTATGTATGTATGTATGTGTGTGTGTATGTATGTGTAAGTATGTGTAGTTTTCATGTGTGTAAATAGTGTAAATATATATGCGAGTAAATTATGTATATTTGTGAACGTATTTATGTATATATGCATATGTGAATGTATACTTGACTGTTTGGATGCAAGTTTGTGTGTGTTTGTGTATGTTCCTGCATGTAATTATGTTTCTGAATGTATATGCATATATATATGTATGTATATGCATATATATATATATAATATATATATATATATATATATATATATATATATATATATATATATATATATGTATGTATGTATGTATGTATGTATGTATGTATGTATGTAGGTATGTATGTATGTATGTATGTATGTATGTTGTATGTATGTACAGGTATAAATGTACATGTGTCTATTTACATATGTGCATATTTGTGCATGTATACATACATGTGTGTATGTATCTATGTATAAATGTATTCATGTATATATCTATATGCATTAGGCCATGTGTGTATGTAGCTATGTGTGTGCACATGTATGCATATCAACATATATGTGTGTATCTATGTAGAAAAGTGTATTCATAGATGTGTACATGTATGAATGTATTCATGTATCTATTGATATACATGTATGTATGTGTTTGCATATGCATGTATGTATATGTGAATATATTTATATATGTGTAGGTATATATATATGTGCATTCAGCCATGTGTGTATCTAACTATATGTGCACATGTGTATGTATGTATTTTTGTATGCATGCATGTATGTATGTATGTATGTACGTACGTATGTATGTATGCATGTATGCATGTATGCATGTATGTATGTATGTATGTATGTATGTACGTTCTGTTTCTCTTTTTAATTTAGGGTTAATTCTAACCAGCCACCTTCTTGATAGCAATTTTTTCACGGAAAACCTCGTTTTATTCATCATCCCTTAAATCTTAAGATCTTACATGCATGTATGTGTGCATATATATATATATATATATATATATATATATGTATGTATGTATGTATGTATGTATGTATGTATGTATGTATATGTGTGCATGCATATATGTATGTATGTATGTGTGCATGTTTGTATGTATGCATGTGTCAGTGCTATAATTACCCCAGCCATTTCCTATTCACTTCTAATATTCTTTAATGCATTTTCATAAAACGTATTCCTGTTCAACCAATTTATTTGAAATATACTTACAGGGCAACTCTCTTGGAAGTTTTTTTTAATTTAGTATTTTGAGGTCTATTTCCATTTTACTTTTAATCACAATTTTATAACTTTCAACCAGCTAATACTCATTTAACACCTCTCTGAGGCACTTTCAGTGCCCTTAGCAGAGTTCACTCTATTAGAAACATTCAGATCAGATCTTACACTTGATGATATCCTCTTCTCTCCTCCTTCTACATCATTCAGTCTCAGAGGGCTTGTGAATGGCCATAGGCACTATCTTCCCTCCCATCTAAATGATAATAAGGAAAAGATTGAAATGTGCAGATATATTTGTTGTAATATATGCACTAAACTGGGGCGGCAAGCTGGTACAATCACCAGCACTCTGGGCAAAATGCTTAGCGATTTTATGTTCTGAGTACAAATCACCAAGGTCAATGCTTTTCATCCTTTCAGGGTCAACAAAATAAGTATTAGCTGAACAGTGGGGTCAAGTAATCGACTTAACCCCTCCCTCAAAATTGTTGGCCTTGTACCAAAAGTTGAAATCATTATATTATATATATATGTATGTATGTATGTATGTATGTATGTATGTATGTATGTATGTATATGTGTGCATGCATATATGTATGTATGTATGTGTGCATGTTTGTATGTATGCATGTGTCAGTGCTATAATTACCCCAGCCATTTCCTATTCACTTCTAATATTCTTTAATGCATTTTCATAAAACGTATTCCTGTTCAACCAATTTATTTGAAATATACTTACAGGGCAACTCTCTTGGAAGTTTTTTTTAATTTAGTATTTTGAGGTCTATTTCCATTTTACTTTTAATCACAATTTTATAACTTTCAACCAGCTAATACTCATTTAACACCTCTCTGAGGCACTTTCAGTGCCCTTAGCAGAGTTCACTCTATTAGAAACATTCAGATCAGATCTTACACTTGATGATATCCTCTTCTCTCCTCCTTCTACATCATTCAGTCTCAGAGGGCTTGTGAATGGCCATAGGCACTATCTTCCCTCCCATCTAAATGATAATAAGGAAAAGATTGAAATGTGCAGATATATTTGTTGTAATATATGCACTAAACTGGGGCGGCAAGCTGGTACAATCACCAGCACTCTGGGCAAAATGCTTAGCGATTTTATGTTCTGAGTACAAATCACCAAGGTCAATGCTTTTCATCCTTTCAGGGTCAACAAAATAAGTATTAGCTGAACAGTGGGGTCAAGTAATCGACTTAACCCCTCCCTCAAAATTGTTGGCCTTGTACCAAAAGTTGAAATCATTATATATATATATATACATACACACACACACACACACACACACACACAGACACACACGCACACACACGTGTGCGCACGCGCACACACACACACACATGCCTTGGTTGGCTTCCATGCCAGTGGAATGTAAAAAGTACCAACCGATCGTAGTCGTTGCCAGCCTCCTCTGGCCCTTGTGCTGGTGGCACATAAAAAGCACCCACTACACTCACAGAGTGGTTGGCATTAGGAAAAGCATCCAGCTGTAGAAACACTGCCAGATCAGACTGGAGCCTGGTGCAGCCTCTTGGCTTCCCAGATCCTGGTTGAACCATTCACAGACGTTAAACGATTATGATGATGATGATACATACACTAAACTCAAGAAAGTGAAGCGAACAACTGAACAACACAACAGCCATCCATACACTTATCTTGGGTAAGTGTCTTCTGCTGAGGCCAAACAAAAGCCTTGTAAATAGGTTTGGGAGAGGGAAACAGAATGAAACCCATCGTCTGTCAATCAATCAGTCTATATATATACATGTGTATGTCATTATTCAGTTTTATTTCAAGATTTCTTGCCAACAGAGAAAGAACAGGTTTCTAACCTAGATCCAAGACTCCTTCATTGAAATTTCAGCATCAACTACAGGGTATTTATGTTTTATGTATGTAAGTATGTATGTATGTATGTATGTATGTATGCATGCATGCATGCATGTATGTATGTATGTATGTATGTATGTATGTATGTACTTATGTATGTATGCATGCATATATGTATGTATGTGTGTGTGTATGTAAGTATGTATGTATGTATGTATGTATATGTGTGCATGCATACATGTATGTATGTATGTAGTATGTGCAGATTTGTATGCTTATTGTATGTATTCTCATGCATATACTTGCATATCTAGACATGCTCATATATATTTATATGATAAACTTCCGGAAAGTTTTACAGATTTTACAGTTCCAGTGATGAACCAGATTTGTAGTTTTCGAATAAACTTTCTCCTTTCTGGTTTTGAGAAGCTTAATTTCTCAAGATTGGTATTTAGGAAGTGTGTTACATATCCCAAGGTCTCAATAATTACAGGTATAAACCTGAACTTATAATCTGGATAGAGTAACTGCAGATTTCTCAATAGTTCAGTGTAGGTATTCTATCTTTCACTGGTCTTCAGCTTTATGTTAATATCCGCTGGGCAACCAATTTCGACAACTGTGCACAGTTTCACTTCTCTATCCTAAATCATTATATCAGTTCTGTTGTGCTTACATTTTATTGAGGTCTTCACTGGTACATTCCATCAGTATTCCTTTTCATTATGAGTGGCTATGGCTTCTGCCATACAGTGGATTTTTATTTCTTTGTCCTCGGGATTATCCTCCTGATGGATTTCATTATAGAGTGTCCTATAATCTGTACGTCAAATTGAATAGATCCGAAATGGATAAAAGGGGAAGTCAACCTCGGCGAAATTTGAACTCGGAACATAAAGACAGACGAAATTCTGTTACGTATTCTGTCCTAGTTACAACTTGTAATCTGTCCAGATTACAAGGTCAGGTTCATACCAGCAATTATTAGGGCCCTGGGGTATGTAACACACTGTCTAAATACCAATCTTGAGAAATTAAGCTTCTCAAAACCAGAAAGGATAAAGCTAATTTAAAGATTACAGATCCAATCCATCACTGGAACTGTAAAAAACTGTAAAACTTTCCAGACATTTATCATTTAAAAACATACAAATCTGCACATATACATACATACATACATACATAAATACATACAAGCTTTCTCCTTTCTGGTTTTGCGATGCTTAATTTTTCAAGATTGAATTTAGGCAGTATGTTACATATCCCGGGGCACTAATAATTACAGGTATAAACATGAACTTGTAATCTAGATAGAGTAACTGCAGATTTCTCAATAGTTCAGCATAGGTGTTCTCTTTTTCAGTGCTCTTCAACTTTATGTTAACATCCACTGGGCAGCTAATTTCCACAACTGTGCCCAGTTTCTCTTCTCCATCCCAAATCATTATATCAGTTCTGTTGTGCTTACATTTTATTGAGGTCTTCACCGGTACATTCCACCAGTATTCCTTGTATGTATGTATGTATGTATGTATGTATGTATGTATGTATGTATGTATGTATGTATGCATGTATGCATGCATGCATGTATGCATGCATGCATGCATGTATGTATGTATGTATGTATGTATGTATGTATGTATGTATGTATGTATGCATGTATGTATTTATGTATGTATGTATGTATGTATGTATGTATGCATGCATGCATGTATGCATGTATGTATGTATGTATGTATGTATGTATGTATGTATGTAAGTATGTATGTGGTTAGAGCATCAAACTTACGACCATGAAGTTGTGAGTTTGAATCCTGAACCGGGCTGCGTGTTGTGTTCTTGAGCAAGACACTTTACTTCACATTGCTCCAGTTCACTCAGTAGTAGAAATTAGTTGCGATGTCACTGGTGCCAAGCTGTATTGGCCCTTTTGCCTTTCCCTTGGATAACATCAGTGGTGTGGAGAGGGGGGGGGCTGGTATGCATGGGCGACTGCTGGCCTTCCATAAAATAGCCTTGCCCGGACTTGTGCCTCAGAGGGTAACTTTCTAGGTGCAATCCCATGGTCATTCTTAACCGAAGGGGTCTCCAATATGTATGTACGTACGTAAAATGGGGTATCCAAAAGTAACTGAAAATGTTCTCTGTGGGACAAAGCCATTGTAGTTTAGGCTTTTGCTACTAAAAGCCACTTGATGCAACCCTCAGGCATCAATCTGCTGACCAGTGGTGTCAGGTGATATTGTATAGCCATGTAATGCATCTTTGTTTTGCAGTGCTTTTCCTGTGTTCGTTGATTTTTGTAATTGCTAAAATGAAGGAACAGTGTGCTTCTGTGAAATTCTGTTTTTTCCAGGAAAAATGGCAGCTGAAACAGTTGTCATACTTCAGACAGCTTACAAGGACACTGTCATGAGCAAAAAACAAGTTCACAAGTGGTTTTCGTGCTTTAGGAATGGTCACTTTTCACTTGAAGACTAATCTCGGAGGACTACCACCGAACAATTGATGAACTTGTTGATATGACTGGTGTGTCCTGGAACTCCTGTCAACGAAATTTGAGTGAAGAATTGCAAATGAAAAGAATTGCAGCGAAATTTGTGCCTCACTTGTTCATGGCAGCTCAAAAGCAATCATGACTGAATGCGTCTCGTGAACTGAAAGTACAGTTGGAAGTTGATCCGGATCTTTTTCTGAAGATCATCACTGGTGACAAAAGCTGGTACAATGGGATTTGCAGATGTGGAAAAGGTGAAGGAAAAAACAACGGAGATGTTAAAATACACTGCTTTGCAAGAGTTCCAAGACTGCTTCAAACAGTAGAAAACGCATCTGGACCGATGCATTGCTTCAAATGGAGAATACTTTGAAGGTGATAGGAGTGTAAACATGTAAATTAACATTGCAAAATTCCTGTTTCTTTTGGGTACCCCCTTGTATGTACATGTATATATCTATGTGTGTGTGTGTGTGTGTCATTGTGTTTGTGTTTGTTCTCACAACCACTTGATAACTGTTGATGGTTTTTTATGTTCCTATAGCTTAGCAGTTCAACAAAATGAGTCTGGTAAAATAAGTACCAAGTTTTAAAAAATCGTAAATACTGGGGTCAGTTTGTTAGACTAAACTCTCTTCAAGGCAGTGCCCCAGCAAGGCCACAGTCTAATGACTGAAATAAGTAAGAGATAAAAGCTAAAAGATATATACAAAGAGTGAGAGAGAGACGGGTATGGCTATGTGGTAAGCTTGCTCAATGTCTCAAGATTAACACAAAATTTCATGCTGGATCTTTGTTGCTGTCCATGACAAAATCGCAGACTACAGCATACATGTGATCACAAAAACACAAATTTTACAACTTGAGAAGTAAACACAGCTATGTCACTTGGCACACTGCTTCATGAAGGTCATTGCTAGCTCTCACTGTGCACATAACTGTGTGCTGCCATCTGTTGGCATGCTACAGAACTAGTCCAGGGACTTTTTGATACCACCTCTTATATATGTTTGTTTGTATCTTTGTGTTAGTGTTTGTCCCCCCTCTACTACTTGACAACGATGCTGGAGTGTTTACATCCCTGTAACTTAGCAGTTTGGCAAAAGACAATAAGGTGGAAACGTTTGACTAAAACTTCTTCAAAGCAGTGCCCCAGCATGGCCATAGTCTAATGACTGAAACAAGTAAAAGGTTAAAAATTTGGAAAAAAGTACCATGAGGCAGTTTGCCCAATTCTGTGAATTTGCCTCATATATATGTGTGTGTGCATATATGTATGTATATATCATTATCTTCCTCATCATCATCATCATCATCATCCAGTGTTTTAAATCTGGGTTTTGTCCCCATTAACAGGGGTGGCCAGATCTACCACAATGCCACAGCAATTGAGGCAGGCAGATGCGGCCCACCCAAACCTTTGGGCTGACTGGTGCCCATTCTCCCTTCCTATCATGAAGACCCCTTTTGGAACCTCCCCTACCAATATATTTGTAGGGGGTATGCAAAAGAAACCAGAATTTTGCAATTTTATTTTATTCACTTACTTTTACATGTATATTCTTTTACTGCCTCCAAAGTATTCTCCAACTGAAGCGATGTATTGGTCAAGACATGTTTTCCACAGTTCAAAGCTGTCTGGAATTCTTGCAAAGTGATACTTTTTAACACCTCCGTCATTTTTTTCTCCACCTCTTCCACATCTGCAAGGACTTTTTTGATTCTGGGGAACAAAATTGTCGCAGGGAGTAAGATAGGGTGAATAGGGAGGGTGGGTAAGCAGGTCATGCCATTTTTGGCCGAAAACTGTCTCACACTCAGGGCAGTGATTGCAGACACATTGTTGCGATGAAACCACCGCTCTCTACTTTTCCACAGGCCAGGGCATTTTCATGTTGCTACATCTCACAAATGCTTCAGAACTGCCAAGTAAAATGTCTGGTTTGCAGTTTGAGCAGGAGGAACAAATTCTATGTGGACAATTCCTTTAGCATTGATGAAACAAATCAGCATTGTCTTGACATTGGACTTCACTTGATGCGCTTTTGTGAAGCATGATGACATTGAATGCTTCCAGTGGCTGCTTCATTTCCAGGTCATAGTCATAGAACCAGCTTTTATCACCTGTAATGACTTTCAAAAAAAAGGTCCAGATCAACTCCCAACTGTTCTTCCAGTTCATGACAAGCATTCAGTCATGACTGCTTTTGATCTGTGAGCACGTGAAGCACAAATTTTGCTGCAACATTTTTCAATAATAATTCCTTGCCCAAAATTCATTGAGAGCAGCTCCAAGACTTACCAGTCATATCAACAAGCTCGTCAATTTTTGATGACAGTCCTCCAAAATCAGTTCATGAAATTTTTGCGATGTTTTCATTCATTCAAGAGGTTGATGGCTACGCTGAATGAGGTTGGTCTTCAAGCGTAAAAGTGACCATTCAAAAGGTGTAAGAGTGGCTGTGTGGTAAGTAGCTTGCTTATGAACCACATGGTTCTGGGTACAGTCCCACTGCATGGCACCTTGGGTAAGTGTCTTCTACTATAGCCTTGGGCCGACCAAAGCCTTGTGAGTGGATTTAGTAGACAGAAACTGAAGAAGCCCATTGTATATATGTATATTTATATATATATATATTATATATATATATATATATATATATATATCTATATATATATATATGTATGTATGTATGTATGTGTGTGTGTATTCATTTGTGTGTCTGTGTTTGTCCCCCCAACATCACTTGACAACTGATGCTGGTGTGTTTATGCCTCCATAACTTAACGGTTCGGCATAAGAGACCGATAGAATAAGTATTTGACTTACAAAGAATAAGTCCTGGGGTTGATTTGCTTGATTAAAAGTGGTGCTCCAGCATGGCAACAGTCAAATGACTGAAACAAGTAAAAGAGTAAAAGAGTATTCCTAAAGCGTGAAAACCACTCATAAACTTGTTTTGCTCATGGCAACATGTTTGTAAGCTGTTTGAAGTATGGCAACTGTTTTGGCCACCATTTTCCCAGAATTTCACAGAAGCATGCTATTTCTTTGTTCCAGCCTTGCAAAAATCGATGAACAGGGAAGAAACACTGCAAAAACAAAGATGCACCACATGGCAGTACAACTACAAAACAAAGACACCAGTCAGCAGAGTGATGCCTGAGGGTTGCATAAAGTGGCTTCTAGCAGCAGAAGCTCGAACTACAATGGGCTTGCCCCACAAAGAATGTTTCTAGTTACTTATGGGTATTACTTCGTATATGTGGTTGATGCCAGCCCCCTCTGGTTCCCATGTTGGTGGCGCGTAAAAGCACCATCCAAACAGGGTTGATGGCAGCCCCCTTTGGCCCCTGTGCCGGTGGCACGTAAAAAGCACTCACTATACTCACAGCGTGGTTGGCGTTAGGAAGGGCATCCAGCTGTAGAAACACTGCCAGATCAGATTGGAGCCTGGTGCAGCCTCCTGGCTTCCCAGACCCCAGTCAAACCGTCCAACCCATGCTAGCATGGAAAACAGATGTTAAACGATGATGATGATATATTATGTATATATGTATATATATATAATATATATATATATATATATATATATATATATATATAATATATATATATATATATACATATACACATACATACAGTTTCGTCTGACCTTTCCAAGCATGAAAAAGTAGACATTGAAATGATGATTAATATATATATATATAAATACATGTATTTATATATATGTATATATATATATATATATATATATATGTGTGTGTGTGTGTGTGTGTGTTGTGTGTGTGTGCATGTGTATATATATATACATACACATATAATATCATGAAATGCAACAATCATAAGTTAAGTTTCACTGTGTCATTCATCTGACAACACACACACATAAATATATATATATACACATACATACATATACATACATACATACATACATATATATATATATATATTATATATATATATATATATATATATATATATATTATATATATATATATATATATAATATATATATATATACATACATAATCATACATATGGACAAGCATATATATATGTGTATGTATGCATGTGTGTATTTATTTGTGTGTGTATATATCTATACATAGATATAATATGTTTGTTCATATGTATGTTTTTGTGATCAATGCTATAAACATCTGAAAAAAAAATCATTGATATGGCCATTTTTACTCTTTATATTCTTGTTGTTGCTGTATATGAAATGTGTTGTTCTGATAAAGATGACGATAAGATAATTTTTTTCAATGTTTTACTAACAATTTATCAATAAGATTAGATATTACGATTTTATGAATTATTTACGAATTTTGTCTTGAATTTATTTATGATTTTCAAAGAATATATGCAAATATTAGAAACACATGAACAAAGCTTGAAGCTTGCACTCTCATGCTTGGAATGCTAAACCAATACCATCAGGTCCATATAGATCCTAAAAGGATACACTCCCTTGATAACTAAAATAGGCAGCCTCTATATATAAGGATCTGTAACTGTAAATCTAGCTTTGTAGTTGTAGACTGTTATTATCAATCTATGCAAGAAGATATAGACTCTACCAACCACAGTGAAAGCAAGCCATCTTGGAAAGCAGTAACTCTAAATAATCACTTGTTGTTTGAAAGATGTAGATTCTGTAAGTCAGTGCAGGAGAGCAATAACTCAATCCTAAGAAAAATGCAGGTGGAGACGAGTGGCTCAGTTGTTAGGGTGTTACTATCATGATCGTAAGATTGTGGTTTCGATTCCTGGACCAGGCGATGCGTTGTGTTCTTGAGCAAAACACTTCATTTCACGTTGCTCCAGTCCACTCAGCTGGCAAAATGAGTAATGCTGCGATGGACTGGTGTCCCATCCAGCTGGAGAACACATATGCCATAGAAACTGGGAAACCGGGCCCATGAGCCTAGGCTTTAAAAGGGCACATTTAATTTATTTTAAAGAAAACTTCACAGAGATGATATGGTCTCCATAAGACAAAGGAAAAACATCCTGTCTAGTTGCCCTGAATGAAAATATACACCGTGTAGAGGGGACACTTAAGTCCTAACAAACAACCTCTCAGTTGCTGATGGCATAATGATAGGCACCCAGTGCTATCTGTAAAGAGATTGGGGATAGAGAAGACATCCATTTGGTAAAACTAAGCTGAAATCATCACAATCTATATATATAAAGCTGAAGTTGTCTGTGTATGGCAGGTTTGGTAGCCTTGAACTAACACTATCTCCTCCGAGACCCTGTGCACAAGTTGACCAAAATTGAGAGTATGATAGAAGAAGACTTGCTCTTCCTTCCATACAAGAAAAAACTCAAATCAGACCATGTTAACACCAAAAGTTATTTACATCAAAAAGGTGCTTTTTTTCTATGAAAATCCCAATCTTTTATGATTTTTTTACTGCTGTGTCACCATTTTTCGGTGTATTTCAACCAGAAAAATGTTCACTTAATGCTACATAATGCAAAATTTTTACTTTTCAAAAATTCCAATTCTAAAGTGTCAAAACAAATCCGAGCAATGCTGGGCGATACTGCTAGTTACAAATATGATGAAAAACTTTAACTCCATATATATGGCTGACATTTACCATGTTAGAGATGCCCACAGTACTGAGGTTGCTGGTGGGGAATATCTGACTAACTGTCATCAAACAATCATACATTTCCCTTCAGATGCAGAAAGCAGACTTCAAACAATAACCCTCCCACTGTTAGATATTCTAGGCTGTCACTCTCAATGTTGAAAGTAGTAAAGGTAGGTCTGTTGTGATTGTAGACATACTAGGGTAGAAGAAAATAGATGGATGTAAGGTGTATAGAAAAGGTAAGATGGTAGAAAGCATCAACCAGACTCTTAATGAGCAAAGGAGAAAGATAGAAATCCATCTGGATATGTAAAAATGCTAGGGTAGGTGAAGGTAAAGTAATTGAAGGGAATGTGACAATAATTAAGCTTAAACTATCATAGGCAACACAACAAATCTTATCTCAATTAGGCACCACTACCGGGATTTGCAGATGAGCATAAGAACCATTTTGATGAGGCTCTTTTGTGGGCCACCTCAATAACAAATGGTAGCAAATTTATTATCACAAGAGATGACTTTAATGAATGTGTTGGGTCATACTAGGATGGCTACCCCAGAGTACATAGTAGTTATGGATATGCTCTAAAGAATGAAGAGGAATCAAAGCTCCTGGAATTCTTATTTCTTTATTGCCCACAAGGGGCTAAATGGAGAGGGGACAAACAAGGACAGACAAAGGGATTAAGTCGATTACATAGACCTCAGTGCGTAACTGGTACTTAATTTATCAACCCCAAAAGAATGACAGGCAAAGTCAACCTCGGCAGAATTTGAACTCAGAATGTAGCGGCAGACGAAATACTGCTAAGCATTTTGCCTGGTGTGCTGATTCTGCCAGCTCACCACCTTATGAAGTTCTCCTGGAATTCTGTGACACAAGTGACCTTACCATCTGCAAGTTCAGGGAACAGACCAACCACTTTATCATGTATCACACTGACAAATGCAAAAACACAATAGACTTTATAATCTTTAGAAATGAGATAAATGGCTATCAATGCTAAGTTTATCTCTTGTGAAGAATGTACTGCTCAGTATAGATTAGTGCTTAGTAAATTTTGTATAAGAGTTATACAAAGCAAGAGACACAAGACACTATGGAACATATGGAAGTCTAAAACTCCATCTACTAAACATAGGTTCAGAAAGAAGGCAATGGGCAAACATAAAGGATTGAGGTTTTTATGAGAAAACCTGCTGTGGGCCACAGATGAGATATATGGTATCAGCTAGAGAAAAGTTGACATGATCAATGGAACAGTACTGTAGATAGAGCTATAAAAGCTCAAAGACAAAGACTGGAAGAACTGAGCAGCATAGAACAATATCAAGTAGTTAAAAGAGAAATGACTAAAGAACAAGTTTATTACAGACAGAAGCTAAAATCAACAAGTTTGGGAGTGTTGTGAGATGAGGGAACCAGGGGAGTGAGGATACCAGATTGCAAAGCATTATTCCAATGTTAAATCAGTGTAGAAAGAATGTCATTAGGAAGAATGGGTGTTTGGAATAACAGCAGTGTAATTAACCACACTGATGCTGAAAAGAAAAAAGGCCTGGAAATGTTATTAAAAGTGGTTGCTAAATGTGGAGAAAGTGTGGGAAAAATGATCATTCTCAGTAGATCCAATAGGAAGTGGTCAAAATGACCATTAATGTCAGATCTGCTCGACTATTGGCAATAATCATTGAGATATTGAAAATATCTACAAATATGCTGCAACAGCAGCAACAGCCATCCAAGAATTTGGACCTGGAGATCTCCATTTCCAGTGACTTCGAGGGCCACCTCCCAGTGGTGTCGGGCATCAACAAAGAGCCCTTGACTACAACAAGACAACCAAAGTTTTATTTTTCCCCAAGGTCTGGGGTCTCCTGCCCCTAAGCCCTAGACCATCACCTAATCATCCTTACCCATCTTGTTGCTTAAGAACAACAACAGCAACAACAAAGTCACCCTAAACCACATGTAAAGGAAGGTTATCTGACAGATTGGTGAAGATTTACTCACCAACATAATATGACCATTGCACCAAAGATATAAGTTTTATCTTTTATCTTTTGTCTGTTTTATCATCAAACTACAGCCATGCTGGAGCACCACCTTAAATCGGTGGAACAATTTCACACCAGTATTATTGT
>NC_042997.1:126553769-126568769 GCF_006345805.1 Octopus sinensis | reverse complement strand
GGAGCTACAAAAGTTTCATACTTGAAAAGTACAATATTCAACCATGCTTACATAAAGCAAACTATGTACAATCAGAAAATCATTCAGGCTCATGAAAAATGTCCACTAAGCAAGTACATAGGAGAAATGTGAAAACAAAAAGAAACGGTGGGATTGTTTTAGTTTCTGTCTCTCAAACCTACTCATGAAACTTTGGTCAACTTAGGGCTATAGTAGGAATCATGTGCCATGCAGTATGCCTGAACCTGCAATCACATGCTCAGGAAGCAAACATCTTTACCATGCAGCTATGTTTACTGATAAAATGGTAATATGTAATGAAAGGGTTACTGTAGAAATCATTTGCTTGTGATACCATGCAGTGGAAGTGAACCTGAAATAATGTGGTTGGGAAGCAAACTTCTTAACCACATGGCTATGCAGCCTGATAAGATGGTGAAGTGTAATGAAAGGTAGTTGAAGAAGAATTACTATGTTCAAACCAAGATGGTAACATTCAGTGAAGTGAAGTATTAAATATTTAACAGTTTTATAAAATTAATGTTTCCGAAAGTATCAAAAACCAAAATTCTTTGGCTATGCATTGCAACTTTTGCTAAATCTAATGTAAAATCAAAGAATTTTAGATAATAAAAAGGACAAAACATTTTATTGGTGGTTTGCGGTGATGCCCGTTCCCTGAAAACATCAAAGAATTAATATTTAAAAGGAAACCTTTATAAGAGAAAATTGAGAGAATGTAACAGCATACTTACACTCGCAAAGCATGACAGCACATCCACAGAGGAATTGGAAAATTTCAACATATACGTCACTAACACAATCTGAAAGTGGAAGATATAAGAGAAAGTTGGATCATCAAATTATTTAAGAATTTTCTGAAAGGTTCCCATCCTTACATACAACTCTATAAAAATTTCTGAAGAGGTTTTAAATTAAATATTTCTAAAATATATTAAATGCAGCAGAAATTCTCAGCCATTGTGCCAATATTTAAGTGTGTTTCTTTGGGAAACTACTGAAATTTTATCCTAAATATCTTTTTCCCGTGTATATCTCACATACTAAGAGTTAAATCTTGCGTAATTCATTCCTTATCCATGCTTATTCTGCAGGCATTGAGCTATCAGTGTTCAAACTGAATATCATCTGCATTGATTTTTTTCTGTTGTGTGTAGTTGGGGGAGGGGACATGAAATACCATTGGTACCGTCTCTTCTCTTCTGAAAAACTAATAAGATTCTTAACCACATGGTGAGGCTGTGTGATGTAGAAGCTTGCTTCCTAATCTTGCTGTTTCTGATTCAGTCCCACTGCATAGCATCATGGACAAGTGTCTTGTACCACAGCTCCAGGCTAAGCAAGTAGATTTGTGTAACAGAAACTGAAAGAACTCTTTCATATCTCAGAGGCATAACCAGGATCTAAAGTTAGGGGGAGCAAGCACATAAAAAAATGGTGCCATGACTCATACCAAACAATTTTTAACCCATTCCTGTCATGAAATATTTCCTAATTTATAATTCTTTTATTCTTTTACTTGTTTCAGTCATTTGATTGCGGCCATGCTGGAGCACCACCTTTAGTTAAACAAATCGAAACCAGGACTTATTCTATCGGTCTCTATTGCCGAACCACTAAGTTACAGGGACATAAGCACACCAACATCGGATGTCAAGCGATGGTGGGGGAGACAAACATAGACACACAAATACACACACTCACACACACATATATACACACAGACTCGCATATATATATATACAACAGGCTTCTTTCAGTTTCTGTCTACCAAATCCACTCACAAGGCTTTGGTCAGTCCAAGGTTATAGTAGAAGGCACTTGCCCAAGATGCTATGCAGTGGGACTGAACCTGGAACCATGTGGTTGGGAAGCAAGCTCCTAACCACTCGGCCACTCTTGTGCCTATGATATACCTTATTGTATTCTACATTTATTAATTTCATGTTTCAGTAACAAAGTAATTAAGTATGAAACTTAAAACTACTAATAGAGGTAATTAAAGAGTTTAAAACAATTGTTAAAGAGGCACCAGTTTTTTAAAATATGCTCAGAGGAAGCGATCACTCCCTTTGCTCCTGATATCTGTGTATATGTGTGTGTATATGTGCATGTATATCATGTGACAATAGTTAATGAGCATCACTATCATACTACAAGTAATGTTGTTTGTTTACAATCTTCCACGTCTGGTTATGAGGAAATATTATCTTGCTTGGAAATGGTTGTGGGTTGATGACAAGAAACGTGTTTCATTGTAGAAAATTTGCTCCAACAAATTCTGTTTGACCCATGTGAACTTGGAAAAATTGACAACAAATGAAGATGAAGATGAAAAGGAACAAGATCCGAAATTTGTGAAAGAGTGGTTAGTTCAATGATTCAACGTCAGTGCTTGACTGGTTCTTTATATTATTAACACCAGACGGATGAAAGACTTGAATAATTGATACCAACCTGTACTCTGAACAGGTGGAGTGGATGTATGCCATTATGTAGCAAAAATACCCAGCATTGGTTAACAGAAGCCGTGATCTTCTGCAGCAAGACAACACAAGATCTCATACCACTGTAATAAACTCCAGGAACTTAAGGGAATCAAACTGATGTCACACCCACCATATAGTCAGGACCCAGCTCTCTCGGATTGTTACTTGTTCTGATCCATGGCTCACTTCTTGTGCTCATGATACTTCATCAACCATGAAGTAGTGGAAGCTTCAGTGAAGGAGTTCTTCACCCCAAAAGTCAAGAACCGGCTGTGTGGTAAGTAGCTTGCTTACCAACCACATGAATCCGGGTTCAGTCCACTGCAAGGCACCTTGGGCAAGTGTCTTCTACTATAGCCTCGGGCTGACCAAAGCCTTATGAGTGGATTTGGTAGACGGAAACTGAAAGAAGCCCGTTGTATATATGTGTATGTATATATGTGTATGTGTTTATGTGTCTGTATTTGTCCCCCGACATTGTTTGACAACCAATGCTGGTGTTTACGTCCCCGTAACTTAGCAGCTTAGCACAAGAGACCGATAGAATAAGCATTAGGCTTACAAAGAATAAGTCCTGGGGTCGATTTGCTCGACTAAAGGCAGTGCTCCAGCATGGCTGCAGTCAAATGACTGATACAAGTAAAAGAGTGTAAAAGGTAAAAATAAGGTTAACATCTTGGGTCATGTTGACTCATGAGGGCTGGTTTCCCAGTTTCATGGCGTATAAATTCTCCTCCTGGATGGAATGCTGGTTCATCTCAGGGTTACTCATTTTTTCCAGCTGGGAGGACTGGAGCCACATGAAATGAAGTGTTTTGCTTGAAAACACAATGCACTGCCCGCTCCAGGAATCGAAACTGCAATCTTATGATCATGAGTCCAACATCCTAACCACAAAGCCATGTGCCTCCAAGGCATCATCATAGGATCAAAGAGCTGGCAGAAAGGTGGCTTCAGAGGGTGCCATATGATGGTCTCTACTTTGAATGCTAGGCTGGGTTTTTTTTTGTTGTTTTTTGTTTAACACGATGAATGAAGCAAATAAGTTATCAAAATATTCCTTTCTACTCTAGGCACAAGGCCCGAAATTTTGGAGGAGGCAGGGCAATCGATTAGATCAACCCCAGTATGCAACTGGTATTTAATTTATCAACCCTGAAATGAAGAAAGGCAAAGTCGATCTCGGCAGAATTTGAACCCAGAATGTAAAGACAGAAGAAATACCTATTTCTTTACTACCCACAAGGGGCTAAACACAGAAGGGACAAACAAGGACAGACAAACGGTACTTATCTAATCGACCCTGAAAGGATGAAAGGCAAAGTCAACCGCGGCGGAATTTGAACTCAGAACGTAGCGGCAGATGAAATACCGCTAAGCATTTCGCCTGGCATGCTAACAATTCTGCCAGCTCGCTGCCATAAGTTACCAAAATATTGCAAAACTTTTGACTCATTACAATATAATGCAACTCAGCAGTAAGAAACCTGCTCAGTTCTGGCTCTTCTCATACTTCAACCCTCTCATATCCTAGAATAAAGCTGCCTCCCTCTCTATTGTAGTCCCACTCAGTCAACAGGGATCTTAGTCTTGCAAGCTGCAATGTGGCCTCACTAGTGCTGGTAATGCAAACAAAGCACTACTCAGTATATGCTGTAAAGTGACTGGCATTAGGAAAGGTACCCAGCTATAGAAACCATGCCAAAGTAGACAGTGGAGCACAGTCCTTGAGCTTTTCAGATCCTCAGATCATGCAGGCAAGGAAGATGGGTGCTGAAAGATGATGATCATGATGATCATGATGGTAGTGGTAGTGGTGGTGGTGGTGGTGGTAGCAGTGGCAGCACCAAAACTGCTGATGCCAATATCAATGACAACAACAACAACAATGATGGTGATGACGACAAAGATTTGTAGAACATTCCAACCCATACTAACACAGACAAATAGATATAACAAAAAATGGAAAATATCAAACTGAAAACATAATGGTTACAGTTTTTTTTTTTTTTTTTTTTCAGACTTTCTGTACAACAATATTTGTTTGCTACTGACATTTTCTAGAAGCCTTTTCTAGATATCACTCACAGAAAATATAATACAGTATGACATTTGCAATAATCAGGTAGGAAATAAAATATGTTAATTGGATTTGTTTACAGCACTGGAAATGGAAAACTGTTTTAGAATCGGTAATCTTTAGTGATTATTATATATTTGTTTTACTTATTATTGATTTCATTGATGTTAATATATGACAAATATTATTTGATACTTATGACCAATAAATTTATTGTCGGATTTTTGAAGCCTTTTTATTGTCTCCAGTTTCAAAAAACCTCTTTACTTTATTTGATATCACTTCAACTTCAAGACTTCTGTATTATAATAACAATGGTTTCATAATATGTCCTTGTTGAAACACTCTGAGATGTTTTAAATCATTATTTCTGCCAAACTTCATCAGTGTGTTTCATACTGATTCACATCTCCTGTATCTGCTGCCGAAAGAAAAACCTCTTAACTAATTGCTCTTGACATGTAAATTATGATGTCAAACTCTTCATAACTCAATCTAGCACTGAATGCATCAGATGTCATAGGGCAACCTATGACAAACCTATCAGATATCACACTTCTAAACATATCAAATATCACACAACAGTCGAACACTACTACCCCCCATTAGATGTCATTCAATAGTCTAATACTAAACACATCATATGTTAATGAATAGTTCAACAATAATCTGATATCGTACAACAGTTTAGCACTACATTAGTTTAACACTGCTGTCTAACACTAAACACATCATTTAAAGTATCAGATATTATAGAACAGTTTATTTCAAATACACAAGATTGATTGTCCTGGGTCCTTTAAACTGTATTTGATTGTGGGACCCTGGTTTGAGAGTTCGATGGTTTTAGGGGGTGTGGAACCAACTCTAAGCTACCATTATCTCCAGGCCTATTCTAACATGGAGTAGTGGCACCTGATAGGATCCTAGTTCGGAATTATTTAGTATGTCATGGAATTATTTAGTATGTCATGGAATTATTTAGTATGTCATGGAATTACTTCTAGAGGGCCACTTACAGATACCCCAATGGACCTGGGATATATGAGGCCCTTCAGTTCTTTAGCTCCTCATCTAAGAAAAGGTAACTCCATACAAATCTTGCATCCTGACCAACACAAATTTGAGAGATGAGAGAGTGGGAGTGGTTCAGCACAAACTCTGCCCACTATAATAATAAGCCTTGTTGTCAAGGCAGCGAGCTGGCAGAAACGTTAGCACACTGGGCGAAATGCATAGCCGTATTTCATCTGCCATTACATTCTGAGTTCAAATTCCGCCAAGGTCAACTTTGCCTTTCATCCTTTCAGAGTTGATTAAATAAGTACCAGTTACGCACTGGGGTCGATGTAATCGACTTAATCCATTTGTCTGTCCTTGTTTGTCCTCTCTGTGTTTAGCCCCTTGTGGGTAGTAAAGAAATAGGTATTTCGTCTGTCTTTACATTCTGAGTTCAAATTCCACCAAGGTCGACTTTGTCTTTCATCCTTTCGTGGTCGATAAATTAAGTACCATTTGCATACTGGGGTCGATCTAATCGACTGGCCCTCTCCCCCAAAATTTCGGGCCTTGTGCCTAGAGTAGAAAAGAATAAGCCCTGTTGCTTTGTGAGGCTGTTTTATTGAGCGTTAAAATAGGTCTAAAATAGTAAACCCCTACAGAAAATGCAGAGCAATGGAACATAAGGCAGATTTGTACAGTTATGCTTAACCAATATCTGTCAACCCCTGCAACTCCATGAATACTCCAAGTGTGTTGTGGCAAACACCACAGACAAAACTAAACATATTAGACAACTTACATCGCAGACTAAACTAAATATATCCAGTATCTTACACTGGAGATTAACCTAAAGACATGAGAAATTGTAACCAGAGATCAAGGTAAGAACATTACTCAATTTATAGCACAGATTAAACTGAACACATGAAGCATCTCGTGCCTGAGACAAAGACAAGCTACATCACAGACATAACAGACATCTCACACGAGGACCTCACCTAAGCATGTTAGATTATTTACATTAAGAAATAATCTGAACTTCAGACTAAGCTACACATATCAGGCAACTGACATCACAGTCCATAATAAACACACGAGGCATCCTTATATCTGAATATGTGCTGAATACATTTGTGAATATGTATTGCAAAGTAAGCCAAACATATCAGAAACTCTATAGTTTTAAATTATAAATTAAATTATTACTCAGACATACTGTATTGGTTAAAAATTTAAATTTACTTTAAGGTAAAATTATAGTATCAATTATACACTGCTTAATGTGTCAGTAATTTAGTAGTTTAATTAGCAGCCAGTAATGAATTATTTATGAAAATCAAACTTTTCAGTTTAATGAGGCTCTTAATTCTAGTAGCTATAAATACAATGTCTCTGTTGACATTTACAGACAAATACTCATTCCTGAAAAGTTCCCATAAAGGATGAAAACCCATCAGACCAATTCCTCCTTTCATGTCCACAAAGAGATTTATAAAAAAACATCAATCATCATTTAATGTCTGCTTTCCATCTGGAATGGGTTGGAAGGTTTGACAGGAGCTGGTGAGCCAGAAGACTGTACCACGCTGTACTGTCTAAAATAACTCTCCACTATATTTAATTGAGTTCAAATGCTGACAAGGTGTTGGCTAAAAGCTGAAATTTAAATCAAATGTTAAAAAAAAAAAACCATGAGACATACACTATTCAATGCATCAATTATTTATTAATTGAGCCAGTTGCCAGTAATATATCAATAATTTATTAGCATATGGCATAGTCTAAGCTAAACATATAAGGTAACTCATAAACACATGCTATAATTTGCACCAGGGTGTCTCAGCTAAACACATCAGGTAGAAAATTTGTACCGGAAACTAGGTTAAACATGTAGGACTAGTTACATCACTGACTAAACCAAACACAAGAGATAAACTTACGTCTTTATCCATTTCTAGTGCTCTCGACATTCTACTCTGGCATTCTACTTTGAACGTCATCAACCAGTGGATCAAGGATTCCAGAAACCATGTTTGATAATTGGCAATTACTAACAAGAACTGCTCTCTGCAAGATGAAGGACATATAAAGACACATCTACATATGCAAACATACATAATATCTATATCTGTACACACACACATATGTGTGTGTGTGTGTGTGTGTAGAAAAATAGATAGATAGATAGACAGACAGACAGACAGACAGACAGATAGATAGATAGATAGATAGATAGATAGATAGATAGATAGATAGATAGATAATACATATACATAAGGATGTAAGCAATGGAAAAGGTAAATAAAGACTACATATGTTTCATAGCTAAGCAATGTTAGTTACATAACTTGTTAGTTATGTAAGTTACACAAAACTCATCTGGTTGTTTACATCGTCATGAGGAGACAAATAAATGATTTACTAATTTAGCCACAAACGCTAGTTGTGTACAAGCTTGAAACTTACTATCATCCTATTCTGGTATCTTTTGGATCTTACTATGTAACAACATTCACTATCAACATAATCCCTATTGGTGATGGCAACGATGATGATGATGATGATGGAAGGTGTACAAGGGAATGAGTGGTGGTGGCGGTAGTAGTGGCTGTTGTTGTGTTATTGTTGTTGTTGTTATTGCTGTTATTGTTGTTACTGTTGTTATTTAGCTGCAGATCACCTCATCATTATTATCACCATCATTATCACCATCATCACCATCATCATCATCATCATCATCATCATCATCATCATCATCACCACTACCATCAGCATCGTCATCATCACCATCATCACTATCGTCGTTGTCGTCATCATCATCATCATCATCATCGTCGTTGTCGTCGTCATCGTCATTATCATTTTAATCTACTTTTCTATGCTTGCATGAGTCAAACATGAATATGTCAGAGTAGTTTGATTTTTTTTTGTTTTTTCAAACAAGATGCTGTTCCTGTCTCTCCAACACTACATACTTGCAAACAACAAACAGCTTGAACATGCTTTTTGATAATGGAATGCAAGCAGACGACACCATCAAAAAGCCATTGTTTACAAACCAGCAAATTTGTGGGAAATATGAATCTCACTCCAGTGAATAAATGAACAATTACACACACACACACACACACACACACATACATGTCTCTTTCTCTTTTACTTGTTTCAGTCATTTGACTTCACCCATGCTGGAGCACCGCCTTTAATCGAACAACTCGACCCCGGGACTTATTCTTTTGTAAGCCCAGTACTTATTCTATTGGTCTCTTTTGCCGAACCGCTAAATAACAGAGACATAAACACACTAACATCGGTTGTCAAGCAATGCTAGGGGGACAAACACACACACAAACACACACACAAACACACACACGCATATATATATATATACATATATACAACGGGCTTCTTTCAGTTTTCGTCTACCAAATCCACTCACAAGGCTTTGGTCAGCCCGAGGCTATAGTAGAAGATATTTGCCCGAGGTGCCACGCAGTGGGACTGAACCCAGAACCATGTTGTTGGTAAACAAGATACTTACCACACAATGTATCATCATCATCATCATCATCGTTTAACGTCTGCTTTCCATGCTAGCATAGGTTGGACGGTTCGACTGGGGTCTGGGAAGCCAGGAGGCTGCACCAGGCTCCAGTCTGATCTGGCAGTGTTTCTACAGCTGGATTCCTTTCCTAACGCCAACCACTCTGTGAGTGTAGTGGGTGCCTTTTACATGCCATCGGCACAGGTGCCAGGCGGGTCTGTATGTATGTGCATTTATATATATACACACACACACATAACAGGATTCTTTCAGTTTCCATATATCAAATCTACTCACTAGGCCAGTGGTTCTCAACCACGATCAATATGAGCCCCTGAGGGTCCTCATAAGATTTTGGCAGGGTCCACACAAGTAAAGTAGTAAGCTAGGGATCCACAATAGTAGTCTAAGATCCCCTGAAAACATTTTATTTTAGACTTACATATTGGGATATATTGCAAGAAACAAAATTTCTTTCTCTAGCATCTTACATAATTCAACTACACAAGCTGTCATCGTCGTCGTCATCGTCGTCGCCATCATCATCATCATTTAATGTCTGCCTTTCATGTTAGCAGGGGTAGGACAATCTAATGTAGGAAAAACAAAATAGGAATTTTGAAAGAAATAGAAATATCTATAAAGGCGCAATGGCCCAGTGGTTAGGGCAGTGGACTCGCGGTTGGGGGATCACGGTTTCGATTCCCAGACCAGGTGCTGTGTGTGTTTATTGAGCGAAAACACCTAAAGCTCCATGAGGCTCCAACAGCGGGTAGTGGCGACCCCTGTTGTACTCTTTAATGGCGGTGCCCGAGCATGGCCACAGCTTGTGAACTGAAACTAGATAAAATAAAAAATAAAATAAATAAAACTAGGTTTTAAACATTCTCTTCTACTCTAGGTACAAGGCCCGAAATTTTTGAGAGGGGGGGGACAGTCGATTAGCTCGACCCCAGTATGCAAATAGTACTTAATTTATCAACCCTGAAAGGATGAAAGACAAAGTCGACCTCGGTGGGTAGTTTTTAAACATTGAATGACTGGGGGTTCACCCAAATAAAAGAGTAATCAAAGGTGTCCATAGGCATAGGAGTGGCTGTGTGGTAAGTAGCTTGCTTACAAACCACATGGTTCCGGGTTCAGTCCTACTGCATGGCACCTTGGACAAGTGTCTTCTACTATAGCCTCAGGCCGACCAAAGCCTTGTGAGTGGATTTGGTAGACGGAAACTGAAAGAAGCCCGTCGTATATATGTGTATGTGTGTGTGTGTGTGTGTGTTTGTGTCTGTGTTTGTTCCCCCCAACATTGCTTAACAACCGATGCTGGTGTGTTTATGTCCCCATAACTTAGTGGTTCAGCAAAAGAGACCAATAAAATAAGTACTAGGCTTACAAAGAATAAGTCCTGGGGTTGATTTGCTCGACTAAAAGGCGCTGCTCCAGCATGGCCACAGTAAAATGACTGAAACAAGTAAAAGAATAGATAAAAATGGTTGGAAACCCCTGCACTAGGCATTGTTCAGTTCAGTGCTATAGTAGAAGGTTCTTGCCCAAGGTTCAATGTAGTGGGAGTGAACCCAAGAAATATAGTTGTGAAACAAACTTTACATGCAATCATGAAATTCTCTGGCAGTACCTTTGGCTAAAATTGCCTTTCATTATGTTGCATAACTTCCGTAAAGTGATATACAGTCGCAGAGATACTTTAGAACTTGTCGTGATATTGGCTGAGATTCGGTAATATTTCTTCTGATATTTGTCCATTTCAAGCATCAGTTGTTTTGCTTTCTTGGAAATCTGGAGAAAAACAAACATAAAGAATTTGATTGATTGTGACACTAGTTTAACCATTAATCAAATAATAATTGTCTTGCTATAGCATATCCCTCATCATCATCATCATCACTATCATTCAATTATACACAGCAACAGCAGTCAATATAAACACTGTGCACTAAGCCAACAAAGGAACCTTTATATGATGATCTGACTCACTAGAAATAACAGCCAAATTTCCCTCATTTCCCACCCTACCACTCTAAATAATGGAAGATTACAATGGATGATGTAATTTTAGATACCCTTACTAAAGCCAGATGTTTTCAGCTGAAAGCTTTTGATCATCAGTCTGCTCAATGAGGTTTGGCCTGGGGTTAAACAATAATGACAGCCACCAAAATGCAAGCCAATGATGAAGTCTTTATGTAATTATTCTATCTTTTCTGCCTGGCATTAACTCACCAATATGCTAAGCTAGGCTGGACCTGGATGCAAATACATGAAACGACAATAAACCATCTTTTACATATGGATGTTATATAAGGATGAGTTCAATTTATATACTGCAGATGATAACTAGAAACACTCCTATAGATAGTAACTAGTTTCAGTAGTGGAACTGGCATAAAATTCACTTTAAGAAGAAAGCAAATAAAAGATTTGAACTGGACAGAGTGCAGTACATACAAATCAGAGAAAAATTTAGAATTGATAAGTGTGCGCTAAAGTAACTTTCATAAGAGGCAAGCTCAAACAAACAGCTTCCATTAAATTAGATACCAACACTACCATCAAAGAGTTTGATCCAAAAGAAAGCTATAAATACCTGGAGATAAATGAAGGAGATGGTATACATGCTACTATGAAGGAAAAAATAAGAAGGGAGTATTACAGAAGAGTAAGACTCATACTGAAATTGAACTCAACTCCAAAAATCGCATTGAAGCCATTAAGACTCTGGCACTTCCCTATTATCAATACTCATAAGTTGAAATCAACAGGACGGACCACCATTAAGCTAGTACATGTTAATCTAATAAGAAGGAATGTTATTTTGAGGTTTGATGATAAGTTTCTTCAAATCTTAAAAATCTTTCTTAGAATTTTGGTAGGATACAAGATGGTACTTTTCTGCAAGTTTCAATTCCAGTCTCTTTCATTCCTACAGGTAACAAATTGGCTTGTGTGCCAAGTGCACCAAATACCCAGGAATAATTGTTGTCTTGGTCTTCCACAGTCTCCTCAGCTCTCTGACTTGATCCTGATATTTCTCAATTTTTTCAACTTCTTTGGTATCAATTCTATCATCATAGGGTGCTGCAAAGTCTCTAATCTTACACAATTTTGTTTTCTATAATCATAACTGGTCTTCTTATTTCAATAGCATAGTCAGTCTTTATAGGGAGGTCACATAGGGACCTGTAATTCTTATTCTCTCTCACAGACTCTGCTTTGTTTTGTACTCATACCACTTTCCTGTTGTTTTGAATCTGCATACTAAGCTGACATCCCAAGGCACTCATTTACTTCCACAGTCTCACCTATGTTTATATTCTTTTTGTGCTAGCTTACTGCATTCACTCAAGAGAAGATTGATACTTTCATCAATCATCTCTTAATAATTTCAACAATTATTATTATTATAGTTACTATGATAAGGATGAGCTGATATGATGACTGTACATGTTTATTATCGATAAATGGTTAAGTCAATGATAAATTTGATACTTAAAAATGTTTCTTACATGGCTGTCAATAGTTAGTGAGACATGACTGTAATAATCAATGCCAAATGTCTTCAGGAAACAGGTGATTGTTCCAACAGGTGTACAATGGCCTATGACTTTGTTCAGAAGTTCACACAAATTTTCACTCTCTGGTACAACGTTGTCCTTCTCTATTTTGCTCTCGATAAGTTTCAGATTGATTTCAGCCCACTTTGATGTGTCTGTCTGCAACAAGTTTTCATTTTAATAATAATAATGCTGACAACAACAACAACAGCAGTAGCAACAATAACAAACAACAACAACAATAATAATAATAACAATTACAACACAACCACAGCTATAGTAGTAATAATAATAATAACAATAATAGTAATAATAATAATAATAAATAACAGTAATAATAATAACAATAAAATAATGCTGTTGCTGTTTCTCATAATGGTGGTGGTGTTAGTGGTGGTGGTGGTGATCATCGTTGTCGTCGTCATTGTGGTGGTCTTGGTGGTGGTGGTAGTGGTCGTGGTGGTTGTGGTCGGGGTTGTGGTCGTAGTGGTGGTGGTGGTAGTGGTGGTGGTAATAACTTGTAAAATGAACAAGATCAAAAGAATAAGAATATTTTCTCTATTTCAATGAATACTTGATATGAAATGCTGTTGGCTTATTTTGCGAGACCTCCACTGATTACTCCACCTTCATGTTGTGTGTCATGAAAAGGCTCAGTTGGTTATATTCCATTTATCTTTGGGGGTTGTTATTTGATTCAAATGCCCAATTTTCTAAGATCCTCGCCATGGTAGAAACTGAACTCAGGAATACCAAGTACCAAATCACTTGTTAATTATGCAGTTCTCCTACTGCTGTAAGTGGTGAAATGCACTTACTTATTGAACCTATATACAGCTTGATTAAATGCAGCTGAAAGTGTTGAATGTTGAAGAGGGATGGACGGGTAAGATGGTAATTGCTGGTTGGTGCCTTAATCCTAAGGGCAGGTATGAAATATGCTTTGAGGCTGCAAACCCAGGTCCAAAAGTTTTTACAAATAAAATCGATTTTTTTCATTCTTAATATCGAAACAAACACAGGTATAATAATAATAACAATAATGCAGTACCAGGCAGTGGCACTCATGGCTTCTGATCTTAACTGATTGGAAGGGTTATCATGTACATTGTTTTGTCTTGGTATAAAAGATGGACTACAGCAAATATTCTTCTCAATACCACAGATTTGCTTGTCAGTTGTTTGACCTTAACCAGTTGAGCATGTCCCTTAGTGGCTGACAATATGTGCATCTCTGATCATGAGCAGAAGTAGTGGGGGGAGCATCATAGCCATGTGTTGAGAGGGATTCTTTGGGACTTGAATAATTCACCTCTGGAAACATGGGTGTTTCGTTCAACATCCTTAAACAACCCTTATTCAGAGACCTTTTGAGCAGGATGGGCTACTTGACCAGAAGAAAATTCTAACTGGGTTCCACCTGCAAGGTCATGTGCTGTTTATCTTGGTATGAAACCATATTGCACACATATGGTTGTGATGCATGTGCCTAGTGTACCCTTATCAGATGGGTAGTCATGATGGGTATACTGGGTTTCATATATTTTGCCCCAGCGTCACTTCGATGGCATGCACTGCTCTCTCACTCAATAATAATAATAATAATCCTTTCTATTATAGGCACAAGGCCTGAAGCTTTGGGAGGTTAAACTTAGTGCTGTAAATGCTATGTTAGATGACCTCCCCACCCCCACTAACCAGAAGAGCTGTAAGAACAATGTCAAGTACAAATTAGATGACAAACAGTGTGGTTCTGAGCCTGGTCTCAGAATAGCTGACTAAATACTGGAACAACAGCAGGTCTTTGAAAAATTTGACATCTTTGCAGTTTTTGATTCCCCCAAATATAATGAATTCCCAAGTTCCTATCTTTTCCCTATGACCCTCCTAGATCATGTGACAATAATAAGATAATGAAATAGTTATACCTTGATTTTACGCAGAATCAGTCTGGACAGTTCCTCCTTGATGAAGAATTTTTCTTCCCACAAATCCAATTTTAGCACTGATGCCAGAACTCTTAAAGAAGTGTTGGAACCAGATAGTGTAGAGATTTAAATATTTGGAACAATATTCATAAACACACATGCATACACATTTATATATCATAATCATCATCATCAACATCATCATCAACAACATCATCATCATCATCATATATATGTATGTATGTGTGTATGTATGTATGTGTGTGTGTGTGTGTGTGTGTGTGTGTGTACAGAACTTTCCATTCTTCAATATGTATATATATATATATATATATATATATATATATATATAGGGTGCAGTGAA
>NC_042997.1:126531269-126548769 GCF_006345805.1 Octopus sinensis | reverse complement strand
ATCAGAGGTTTGCCCTCTCCACCCCAGGTTTGCTTCGGGTTTAGTAACTGTATCAGTGGTGGGACTCTTGTTCGTCGTGCATTTGATGTGTGTAATGCAGCAGAGATGGAGGTGCAGCAATGCATGTATAGGAAGTTGCAGCTTAGAAAATAGTAATAATATCAGTAAACAGCTTGAGAAACATCAACAGAACAAATGCGGTTTATATATATATATATATATATATATATATATATATATATAGGCACAGGAGTGGCTGTGTGGTAAGTAGCTTGCTTACCAACCACATGGTTCCGGGTTCAGTCCCACTGCGTGGCACCTTGGGCAAGTGTCTTCTACTATAGCCTCGGGCCGACCAAAGCCTTGTGAGTGGATTTGGTAGACGGAAACTGAAAGAAGCCCGTCGTATATATGTATATATATATGTGTGTGTGCTTGTGTTTGTCCCTCTAGCATTGCTTGACAACCGATGCTGGTGTGTTTATGTCCCTGTCACTTAGTGGTTCGGCAAAAGAGACCGATAAAATAAGTACTGGGCTTACAAAGAATAAGTCCAAGGGGTCGAGTTGCTCGATTAAAAGGCGCTGCTCCAGCATGGTCGCAGTCAAATGACTGAAACAAGTAAAAGAAAAAAAAGAAAAGAAAAGAAGAATTCTGATGTGTATGTGTATGTGTGTGTGTATGTGTATTCTTGTACTTGTTTCAGTCATTTGATAGTGGCCATGCTGGAGCACTGCCTTTAGTCAAGCCAATCGACCCCAGGACTTATTCTTTGTAAGCCTAGTACTTATTCTATCGGCCTCTTTTGCCAAACCTCTAAGTTACAGGGACGTAAACACTCCAGCATTGGTTGTTAAGTGATGCTGGGGGGGGGGGAAACACAGACATGCAAACACACACACACACCATATATATATATATATATATATATATATATATATATACGATGGACTTCTTTCAGTTTCCATCTACCAAATTCACTCACAAGGCTCGAAGCTGTGGTAGAAGGCACTTGCCCAAGATGTCACACAGAGGGACTGAACCCGGAACCATATGGTTGGTAAGTGAGCTACATACCACACAGCAACTCCTGCACATAAATAAATATATATATATATATATATATATATATATATATATATATATATATATATATATATATATATATATATATGTAGGTATGTATGTATGCATGTATATTTGTTTGTATGTATATATGTATATATGTATGCATGTATGTATGTATGTACATGCATACGTATGTATGTATGTACATATATATATATGTACATACGTATGTATATTTGTATGTATGTATGTCTATGCATGCATGTACATACAATGATATTGTTCTGCTGGATTTGAACATTTACACTGTTAACTAAACACACTGCTGCTACATGTTGTATTATAAGTCACAGCTATTCCTACGTGAACTAAGCACTTTTAGAATGGGGGTCATCAATTGTTGAAAACTTAATTCCAGCAGAACTTGATAATCTCATTTAGATCACACATCAACTGGGTGATTTATAAATACATTATATAGAAATCATTTCTTCTGTTATGTTATTTTACTCTCATAAACACACATCAAAGCCATGAACTCATATTATTTAGTTCTTTTATCATCATCATCATCACTATTATCATTGCCATCATCATCATCAGCAGCAGCAACAGCAGCAGCAACAGCAGCAGCAGCAGTGAAGGCGCAATGGCCCAGTGGTTAGGGCAGCGGACTCGCGGTTTCGATTCCCAGACCGGGCGTTGTGTGTGTTTATTGAGCGAAAACACGTAAAGCTCCACGACGCTCCGGCAGGGTGTGGTGGCGACCCCTGTTGTACTCTTTCGCACCAACTTTCTCTCACTTTTTCTTCCTGTTTCTTATCCCCGACTTCTTATGCAACCGCTGAACCTGGATGCGTATTCATCCATCCATCGATGCTCTCCGTGTTGGGGGTTAACCTGCTTTCTCTTCTGCGGGTCTTACGAATAGAAAAGGACCACGTTTCGGACTTCTCCCACTACAGAGGTGTGATCTTGCCAGCTCTGGGACGAAGGCTGCTTCACTCAACAAACAAACAAACAAAGCAGCAATAGCAGCAGCACCACCACCACCTCCACCACCAGAAGCTGTTGTGTTTAATATCCTTTTTTCTATGCTAGCATGGGTTAGATGGCTTGACATGAATTGCTGTGCTACAGGGCTGCATCAAGCTTCAATCTCAGCTTTGGCATGGTTTTTTAGTTGGATGTCCTTCCAAACTCCACCCACTTCACAGAGTGAATTTAGTGCTTTCTTTGTGGGCCCCAGCAATGGTTAGGTCACCAGGTACAAAGAGGGATGCGAGGTCAAGGTAAATGGGGATAAACAGAAAGAGGATAGTGATAGAGGAACAGAGAAGGTAAGTGGGTAGGTGAGTTCAGTAGAGTGAAAAGAGCGTGACAGATGATTAGAGATTATGAGGATTTAAATGGACGTAGGGGGTGTCAGCTTGGAGGATGGATAGTGAAGGAAAAGAGATAGGGATGGGTCAAGTAATTGTCTAGAAAATGCGATATTTGGGTTATATAGGCTTACCCAAGTTTGCATTTGAGATCTTTGAAAGAATTATCTTCAAGTGGGAAAAACACGCAATCATTTCGTACATTCCACATCATCGATTTTATGTATTCCGTTGCTGCTTTTCGGAACATTGAAATCTGTGTAAAAATAAGAATATTTATATTATAATTTGAGTTTTCAAATATAAACTCTATTATGTTTATATAATGTTTAAATGTAAATGATTTCATAATGAAGAATTAAGGAAAACATTTAGAACTTGTCAAATAAAAAGAAAAAGAAATCTTGTTCCAGAAAATGTTAAGATTACAAGAAAGATGTTATAATTTGCCTAGGTTGAATGAAACCTTCAACTATTGGTTTTTAATATGTGCTTTTCTGTTCGACTTTTTGTTTGTTTTTTAGTTTTCTTTTACAACATTAGCTAACATTAAAGAAATTAGAAAATTTAAATTTTCAACAAATTAGAAAAATTAACTTTCTGACAAATCTAATTTCTTTTGTTCAAAATTATTTCTGCAAAAAATTGTTTAATCTGGTTGCTTTTAGTAGAAAACAAATATTTACATATTTGATACGCTTCCAACCAATTTTCATGGCTTGATCATAAAAGTGCAAAACCGAGAGCAAGCAGGTTGTCTTTTCAATCCCTTCCTCAGACATTTTCTTTTAATTACCATATCTACCAATGTTTAAGACACACTCTCACATAAGTTGACCCTTTCTTTTACTAAATACAAGTTTAATGTTTCAACATGCACATACTGAAAAATATTTTCAAGTGGTTTTCTTAAGGGGGAAAACATGTATGATTCTAAGTATTAAAATATAATGTGACATTATACTGGAATACAGTATAAAACCAGACATTTATCAGAAATAAACTATTATTGGAATAATATATTTCAACTTCATTTTCTCTCAGATCTACTGTATCATCATTGTTATCATCATCCTCATCATCATAATTTAGCATCCATTTTAATGCTGACATGGGTTGGATGGCTTGACAGGAGCTGGCATCTTTGGATGGCTTGACAGGAGCTGGCATGGTTGGATGACTTGACAGGAGCTGGCATGGTTGGATGGCTTGACAGGAGCTGGCATGGTTGGATGGCTTGACAGGAGCTGGTATGGTTGGATGACTTGACAGGAGCTGGCATGGGTTGGATGGCTTGACAGGAGCTGGTATGTTTGGATGGCTTGACAGGAGCTGGCATGGTTGGACGGCTTGACAGGAGTTGGCCAGCCAAAGAGCTGTCCAGGTTTCAATTGTCTGTTTTGGCATGGTTTTTATGGCAGAACACCCTTCCTAACACCAACCAATCTGCAGAGTATACTGGGAGCTTTTTACATGTTACTGGCATAAATGCATTTTACACGGCACCAACATGAGAGCATTTTATGTGGCACTGGCACAAGTGCACTTTATGTGGCACTGGCATGAGAGCAATTTATGTGGCACCAGCATGGGTTCATTTTACATAGCTATTTTGACCTAGAAAATTGCCACACCAGATATAGAATACATAGTTCTGGTTATGATATTTTATGTAACACAATCAGTCAATATTGTAGCTCGCCACCACTATGATTTTGTTGTCATTCACCCATTGCAAATAGGTGACTGGTGGATGAAAGCTTAACATCCCTTTCACCTTTCTCAGAGAGGCTTTCATTTAGGTAATTAAAAATATTTCTTGATGGTAACAGAGTCATTAGATAATGTAAGACACCTATCAGGTGTGACTTATGTACGCTGAGAAAGGAAATACAATGAGATGATGTGACATCTCTACATAACTGCCAATGTAATGTAATCAATTTTTGTATGTTTGTATTAACAGACTGTGATATTGTGACTTGTTTACAATACTTTATAACAATTATTATACCCTGCAGATTTATGCTCACCCAACTCCCTAGTTTACAACACTCAGCCCTTCATCCATAAATACACCCACATTAAATGCAGGGCAGTTTTTTTTTTTTTGATACATTAAATAAAGTATTAAAAAATGCATCTTATATGCTGTTAAATACATTATATTTGAGAAATAAGGACATTGCCTAGTAGTCTTTTTTGGTACTTCACAAGATTATAAAAGGGTTAAAGATGAAGGATATTAGTATGGGTAATATAGAACTTGAAAACTTTAAATGTTACTAAGAGTGACAACACATACAAAAGAAAAGAAAGAAATATCAATGTGTCAGCTTTTGACCTGAAAGCTTACATTGTAACTTCAGGTTTACAACAGTTAAGAGTAGAAAACAATGCAGCAATAAGTCTGAGTGTATCTGAAGTGTAGTTGGGGTGTAGCTGGAGTGTAGCTGAAATGTAGCTGAAGTGTAAATAGTAATAGACAGTGACAGTAGCAAGAATGGAGGCTGAGAGAAGACTGAGTATGAACTACAAAGAAAATATTTTTCAGCGAGGTAAGATCTTATGTCTGTGTTATTAACCTTTGGCATACTGTAGGTGCATCATTTCACCATATAAGTTCTCCCCCCTGTGATAACAGGGAAGTGGCAGGGAAAACAATTCTAGAGAAAATATAGTGTACTAAAGGTTAAAGTAAAAAGTAGCCTAAGAGGTAAGATATTGAACTAAGGTTCATATTTCATTGGCTCATACTCAACCAATATCATCCCATTTGTGTCTCTGATCAAGATATTAAATCCATTTGCCTCAGTTTACTGAGGATTAGATTCGGGTATTAGGTTTGTTACTTATAAAAGACCAGCCTCTTGCACAAGGGAATATGTATCTCTCAGGAACATAATCTAGTGGTTAGGATGTTGGAGTCACAATTGTAATGTCAGGGGTTTGATTCATGGATCAGGTGGCACATTACTGTAAATGAGCACCAACAGCAATTAGAGATTTTACTTTACAATGAACCGGCATCTACTTCAATGGTGAGTCTTCATTTTTCTTTTTATTAATATTCAACACATGTAAGGCAGCAAGCTGGCAGAATTGTTAGCATGTCAGGCAAAATGCTTAGCATCTTTACATTCTGAGTTCAAATTCCACCAGGGTCGACTTTGTCTTTCATGCTTTCAGGGTCAATAAAATAAATACCAGTTGAGCACTGGAGTCGATGTAATGGACTTACACCCTGGCCTTGTGCCAAAATTTGAAACCAATATTTAATACAAGCCTTTAAAAAAGGAGTTTGGCACAGAGTCAATAAAATGGACAACATTGACCCTTGGGGATCTATGTGACTAGCCAAGGGATGAATAAACATCTGAAATGATCTTGAGTATTAAGGGTGCTAAATTATTTTGAAGAGTGTGGTAATTTAAGGCTAAGACTCACTAACATCCAATCAAGTACTTTGATAATAATTAGTATTCATTAAACAATATATCTCACATTAAATATACTGATTATGTCAATATTATATGACTGAAAGTTATTGTTCTTCATTAATTTCATTAGGTATTTTATTAGATTTCTTTAAATATTTCTTATTAAAAAGTGGTAATGAAGCAATAAAACAAAATAATTATTTCGTTTTTGGATTTGGTTTGCAAGATTCTTTATGTGAGTTCGTGTGTTGAAGAATATTCTGTCAGGGGAGAGTCATTTTCTTTTTGTGTATTATAATGGAACACACTCACCGGTAAAATTTCCACTTTTTTCTTATTTTTATTTTCCTAAAATTTTCGTTGCATCTTGCAAAACTATTGAAAAGGTTGCAAGATGCAACGAAAATTTTAGGAAAATAAAAATAAGAAAAAAGTGGAAATTTTACCGGTGAGTGTGTTCCATTATAAGGCACAAAAAGAAAATGACTCTCCCTAGACACAACAAAATAATTATTGTTTTAAATAAAGAAATTTTTTATTAATTATACCTTTTGTTAGAAATTTACAAGATGGGATTGATAAGTTATCAACGATTCTATGAAGGGATCAATGATATAAGAAACTTGCTTACCCCTGCTATGAATGCTTGAATGCCTGGTGTTCAGTACCGCCTGATTGGTATGTAAAAAGCACCATTTGAGTGTAGTCAATGCCAGTGCTGGCTGACTGGTCCCATGCTGGTGGCATGTAAAAAGCACCATTCAAGTGTGGTTGTTGGCAGTGCCACCTGACTGGCTCCCATGCCAATGGCACATAAAAAGCACCATTCAAGCATGGTCGATGCCAGTACCTATTTCTTTACTACCCACAAGGGGCTAAACACAGAGAGGGCAAACAAGGACAGACAAACAGATTAATTCAATTATATTGACCCCAGGGCGTAACTGGTACTTAATTTATTGACCCCGAAAGGATGAAAGGCAAAGTCGACCTCAGCAAAATTTGAACTCAGAACGTAACGGCAAACGAAATACGGCTATGCATTTCACCCAGCGTGCTAATGTTTCTGTCAGCTCGCCGCCTTTCTGGTCGATGCCAGTACCGCCTGACTGTGGGGTGAGTGCTCTGCCACTTGCATATTAATTTCACTAGCAGGCTGTTCCACAAATCAGATCAACTGGCATGCTTCTCATCATAACTGGCTGAGTGCTATCACATCTCTAATAATCTCAGTATTTTCTTAGGCTTCATACATACATGTAGGTGTGGTGTTCATACCTTTCTCAAGCACAGTAGAAGCATGAATGAAGTATGAATAGTAACCTTAAGGAATGAAAGCCTCAATGTTGGTCCACTCGAAACTTACCTCTGTGTCAGTTAATGGCATCTTGTTAGCCACTTCCTCAGTGATTTGGCCAACAGGGGGCTTCATTGTTACCCATGTCATCTGCACCGATTCTATTGCCTTCTTCAGTGCTATGTCAGTGACAGTCACTGAGGTTTTCTTATCAGTCAGGTCAAGAAGAACTGTCAGCTGGCTGGAAAAAAAAAAGAACATCTTGGAACATATATCATCATCATCATCATCATTTTTATGTATATGTATATGGTTGCATTGGAGCACAGTTGATATATATATATATATATATATATATAATATATATATATACTGTGCTCCAATGTAATATATATATATGTGTATATATATATATATATATATATATATATATATATATATATATATATATATATATATATATATATATATATATATATATATATAATATATATATATATAATATATATATATATACATATAATATAAATAATATATAAATTTATGCATATACACATACATATATGTACATACATATATATGAATATATACAGGCATATATGGGTACAGAACATCAACAAAAAACGTTGAACACAATGAGAAACGAAAACATAAAAACAAAAACATAGAAAATGAACTGTCTTTTCGAACAATGAAAAAAAACAGAGAAATGAGACATGTAACATAAAGAATATTCCCCTTCATCAGTTGTCTGTGTTTCATCTACTCCACATTTCGGAGACAAGGATATATATATATATATATATATATATATATATATATTTACAAGCTGAAGTACCCGTCCTTTAAACAGTTTAAGTTGCTCTTGAATCAGCTTGTTAACCTATCAAAAGTCAAATTTTAATTCAGAGAGGGATATCATCCTTTATATAACCCCATGAAAACCACTGGCACTAATTCAGTGAGCTTTGTGTCTTCCGTCATCCTATGTAAAAGCAGAAATCCCTTCTAAGTTAACATATTTTGACTATAGTGAAAACGTATCATAAATTGGAAAAGTAACATGAATAAAAGTCAATAATTTGTACATAGGTTGGAGAGGCAAAATAGATTGGACAAAAAAGAGCAAATTGATGGATGGACAAAACGACATAAAAAAGGTGGATGGTGTGTGTAGGATTATTGAAGAGCATATTTATATACAACGACTTTTGTTTTATTGTTAGGAGCATAAATAAAAAGGTTCTCAGGATCACAAACTCTGGAACAGCCAACATAAAACTGGCCATGTGAAAAACAGTGGGTCCGAAGATCTAAACCAACAACTTTAAGAGATTGACCTTGGGATTTGTTGATGGTTATGGCAAAACTCAGCTTGATGGGGGAATTGCAACCTTTTCAGCGGAAATGGGCAGTCAGAAGGAATGAATGGAATTTTGGGAATATAAACAGTTTCATTTCGCCCAGGTCCTGTGATGATTTCTGCCTCAATCACAAGGTTCATAAGTTGTTTGACCACCAGTCGTGTTCCATTACGAAGAACGGGTGAGTTTAAATTATGCAAAATGATAACGGAAGCTCCTATTTTGAAATACAACTCATGAGGAGGTAGTCCAGGAGGATCCTGCACATTGAGAAACGCTGTTGGGAAGTTGGTAGCTTGATTAAAGTAAGTAACAGTATCAACTGACTTGTAACAGCATTGAATGGAAGGCAAAGGACTAACTCGTGATTGATAAGCTTAATTGCAGCATTTGTGGGCACAAGAATAGCCCTCTCACAAAGCCAATCGGTTTTCATGAAGTCAGTCAATAAATTAGGATACACGGAAGAGCAGAGATCATGGGGCGTGGAAACAGACTGGCCAATTGTAGAAGTGTCCACTGTCATCAGACTCTAGTCGACCATTGCCGATTTGGAGGAGTTGAGAAGAAAATGGCGAAGTGGGAAGCCCAGTTTGTAACAAGATGTTCTGTCATAAAATAATGGGACCAGTGGTGGTCAAAAATACCAAAAATAGAATATTTTAAAGTCTTTGATTTATAGACTAACCCTTAAATGAACAACTCTGTAATATTGTTAATGTAACGACGAATTTTCAAGTATTAATATCATGAGCAAAACGATAAATAGTACAAAGTCAAATGTTAAACTTATCATAGAAATAGTTTAGGAATTGTTGGTTGCCAAATATGTAAAAAAAAATAATCCCAAGGAAACGTACCTTTTATTTCAAGTGCAAAGAGTGAAAATAAATCCAAGTGAAAACAAAAATTTTACAATTGACAGTTTACTTACTGAAACAACAGGAATGTAATAAAAACGAAATACAGTAAGCGTGATAATGCTTTTGTTTTTCATAACTGTTACCCACGTTTGAACTACCCTGCATTATTTTTTTACAAACAATTTAGGTGAATAATGCACGTTTTTTAGCACCAAAGTTATTATCAAATTAAAAAAAGATACATTTATTATTATATTTCCTTCAAAAAAACCACTGTGTAAGAAAAAAGTGTCGACTATATAAGATAACAAAATGACATTCCTAACATGACCAGCCAATGTAAAAAATAAACGTTTTGAAAATTTGCTTAAGTATACGTTTATACCTAGCAATAAAAAACGTCTTGTTTTCATGTCTAATTGCTGCAGCATTTTTGAGGAATCTTTGCGTGCACTTAACAGCTGATTGAGTAATGCTCACATGTGAGTACAACGCATCTCACGTCTCGAACTGCTCAACAGGCCCCAATATCGATTTTCGAAAGAATAAGTAGATGTGGTTCTTGGCAAACGAAGCTCTGTATAAAATTTCAATGAAGTCGGATGAAAGGTTCACAAGATAATTGCGGTTGTATGGAATTGTCCACACACACAAACACAGAAAACTTCAGCATTATATATATAAGATATATATATATATTATCATCATCATCGTCATCATCATCATTTAATGTCCATTGTCCATGCTGGTGTGGATTGAATGGTTTGACGAGGGCTGGTTAGCCAAGGGGGTGCACCAAACTCCAGCCTGATTTGGCATGGTTTCTACAGCTGGATGGCCTTCCTCATGCCAACCATCACCATATATATATGTATGGTCATTTTTATAGCATTTTTTCGATGGCCGGATAACTGAAGAGATGGTGGTGTGGGTTTCCACCCCGACATCCAAAACTCGGAGTTTTATCATGGCTACCGAATAGTTGTCACATATTATATTTACAGATAAATTCCTCTACTTACATAATATCGAGGTCTCTTTCATTCTTTTGTTGTCTTACCATTTCTATCAATATATATATATATATATATATGTGTGTGTGTGTGTGTATGTGCGTATGTACGTATGCATATGTATGTATGTATGTATGTATGTATGTATGTATGTATGTATGTATGTATGTATAATGAAGACACACACACATTTTGATGCTCCAACAATTCTGCCTATTTCCAGCTTCAGAATGTCTTAAGATATTCATTCTGGCTCTCTGTTCTTTGTGTTGAATATCTTCAAAGGTCAGCTTTGCCTTTTATCCTTTCTGGGTGGATAAATAAACTACACGTGCAATACTTGCTGGGAGGATGATTCTTTTCTTACTCTTTTACTCTCAAGAATTTTCCTGGAATTCAAAGTGTTTTCACATTGTGTCATACTGAGTTAGTCTCAGAATTGCATTAAGGATACATAGCTCCTTGGAATTCTCAACCATTTACATAGAAATTTCATGAAAATTAATTCATTTGGTTACACAACTAAATATTCAACATCAAGACTGACTCCCCCATCATATATACATATACCCACGCATACATACATGTGTGTGGGTGAGAGTTTGTGTGTGTGCATAAATGTACATATACATACACATATCTCTGTATATATACATATATATATATGTGTGTGTGTGTATACTCTTTTACTCGTTTCAGTCATTTGACTGTGGTCATGCTGGAGCACCGCCTTTAGTCAAGCAAATCAACCCCAGGACTTATTTTTTGTAAGACCAGTACTTATTCTATCGGTCTTTTTTGCCGAACCGCTAAGTTACGGGGACGTAAACAAACCAGCATCAGTTGTTAAGCAATGTTGGGGGGGATAAACACAGATACACAAACATATGCACACACACACACACACTCATATATATATATACATATATGCGACGGGCTTCTTTCAGTTTCCGTCTACCAAATCCACTCATAAGGCTTTGGTTGGCCTGAGGCTATAGTAGAAGACACTTTTCCAAGGTGTCATGCAGTGGGACTGAAACCGAAACCATGTGGTTGGTAAGCAAGCTACTTACCACACAGCCACTCCTACGCCTATATATAACTATATAATATATCAGGTCATTAAGAATGAAATGTCTGATTTTGAACTGAAAGTTTATTTTATTTTATCTCAACAAAAAGCAATGCAGTTAATCAAAGTATACACCTATCAGGTCATGCCATAAGTTCTGTCCAATTTTGCCTTTTTTTTAAATTGAATGAAATGTAATAGTATTTTAGAATGGCTAATGGAATTAAGAATTATTTTTATGCATTTCTATACATTTAAACTAATTAAATATTATTTTACAAAATAATAGAATTGAAATTTCTTTGATTAAAACCTTTCTAACGTGGAAGTATCCAAAGAGCATTTAAGGCACATAATGCTTTATGAGTACAAAAAAGGAAACTCTGCAGCCGAAGAGACTCGAAACATACACTCAGTTTATGGGAAAGAATGCTTGAATGAAAGAACTTGCAGAAGATGGTTTGCAAAATTCAGAAGTGGAGATTTCAGCCTTGAAGATGAAGATCGAACAGGACGTCCAGTTGAATTTGATGATAAGCTCCTTGAGGCATTACTTGAAGAAAATCCTGCATTATCAGTTAAAGAATTGGCAATAAAGCTTAGTTCAAACCATACAACTGTTCATCGTCATCTTCAACAACTTGGAAAGGTTCCTAAACTTGGAAAATGGGTGCCTCATGAATTGTCCGAAAGCAATTGCAAATCTTGAGTTAACATCTGCTCTTCTCTCCATTCTTGCGAACTCATTTTACCCTTTTTGGATAGACTTGTGACTGGTGACAGAAAATGGATCTCCTTTCGAAATGTTAAACGTTGTAAACAGTGGCTTGGTAAAACGGAAAAAGCTCAACCACAACCGAAAAGGGAACTTCATGGAAAAAATGGTTCTTCTCTCTATCTGGTGGGATTGCAAAGGGGTAATTCACTTTGAATTGTTACCACCTAATGCAACAATCAATACTCAAGTCTGTCAGCAATTAGAGTGTTTGAACCAAGCTTTGAAGAAAAAAAAGACCCGCTTTAGTGAATCTAAAAGGAGTGATCTTTCATCAGGACAATGTGCAACCCCACACTGCAAAGATCACATCACAGAAGATCGAAGAGCTGGGTTGGGAAAAAATTCCTCATCCACCTTATTCTACTGACCTTGCTCCTTCAGACTACCATTTGTTTCATAGTTTACAGAATCATTTGGGGGACATAACTTTCGCAAGCCAGGAGGAGGTTGAAACTGACATTTCAGAGATCTTCGCTTTGAAACCAAAAGAGTTTTACATTGATGGAATTAAAAAGCTTGTAAATAGATGGGAGGAAGTCATAGATAATCAGGGAAAGTACATTGATGATTAAATTTCAATTAAATATAACATTTGATCACTTGTTTTCTTTATTCAAAATTCGAACAGAACTTATGATATGACCTGATATATTAATTTTGCCACTGTATCAGTAGCTTATTTATTCTGGAAATGAAGAACTCTGGAGAGCAAGAGATGATGAAATCATGAATGGCTATTTTTGCATCTTCTTCAGATTTGAAGTTTTTTCCTTGCAAAATGTTGTCAAATGCCTGGAAACGTGCAAGGTCTGGTGAATATGGTAAGGTGACAAAGTACTTCCAAGTTCAATTCCTGTAACTTGAGTAGCGTTCTTTGTGTAACATGTGGCTGAGCATTGTCTTACATGAGAATTGGCCTGTCTCTATTAACCAGATCACTCGTCATTTCATCTAACTGGTTGATGTATACCTCCGCTGTAATTGACTTACCAGGTCTCATGAAGCTGTAGTGGATGACACCAGCAATGAACTACCAAACAGCCACCATTAGCTTTTTTGGTGAATATTCTTTTTTGGGTTGTGTTTTGGCACTTTGTCTCTATTCAACCACCATGCAGAATACTTGCTATTGTTGAAAAGAATCCATTTTTCATCATACAATGCAAAACGGGTTTGCTTTTATGCTACAACAACAAAGAACAGCAAGTTTCAAGACAACATGTCATTTGATACTCGTTCACTTCATGTGGTACCCACTTGTCCAGCTTCTTTACCTTGCTGATTTGTTTCAGATGGTCCAATACAGTTAGAATCAGAACATCAAACCTTGCTGCTAACTCATGCATAGTTCATATCCACTTCCACTACAGTTTCCAGCTCATCATTATCCACCTCAGTCTTAAGTCTACTATAGGCCTGATTTCAGGAGTAAAGTCACCAGACAGGAGCTTCTCAAACCATCAATGTACAGTACACTCATTTGCCACATCTTCACCAAACACTTCATTGATGTTTCAAGATGTCTGACATGCATTTGTTTCCACGGCGGAATTCATATTCATAAACAACACGAATTTTTTATCTATCCTTGGGTTCACAAAAATTGATTTACAAGAGGAAACTCACAATATAACCAGACGCCATGAATTACATTTCAAAAAGTAATGATGTAGCTCTTCAATGTTGTAAAACAAAGAATTGTTAGGATAAAACATTAGAGTTAACAACTGTTAAACTTGGTGCATAAGAAAATCAGACATTTTATTCTTAATGGCCTGATGTGTTTGAGTGTGTGTGTGTGGTGTGTGTGTGTGTGTGTGTGTATACATACACAATTAAAGATAAAAATCATCAAAAATTAATGATTTTATTAGTGGCCAGCATATGATAAAAACCGAATTAGTAAAACCAATATATATATATATATATAATTATATAAATATAATTATAATTAAGGGCACTGGAGAAACAGCACCTATGCTAGAGATAGACATCAAACAACTATAATCCACTTTGAATTTGCATTCCATTAGCACAAGGTTGATTGTGAGGAAAATGGATGAAAAAGATTTCATAAAACTTTGGTTAACCCTAAATCTTCAGATTTCTGGTTTAGTAATAAATGCTCCACCTTCATCAGTAGAGCATACATATCCCTACCCATACAAGTATTGTATGGGTATGTGTATGTATTTTCATTTATGTATGGTTGGTATACCCTACTTATGAATGTAGAGTATTTATTTCTGAACCAGAAATCTGAAGATTTAGGGTTAACCTAAGTTTTACAAAATCCTGTTTATCCATTTTCCTCACATTCAACCTTGGTCTAATGGAGTGCAAATTCAAAATGTTTTATAGTCATTTCATGTCTCTCTCTCTAGTATAAGAGCTGTTCCTCCAGTGCTCTTAATTATATTTATATAATTATATATTTATGTAGTTGAAATTTATAGGCAAATAAAAGACAAAGACAGGTGTATGAACAAGAAAATGTATTAGTTTGATGCTCAGGAAAAATGAAAAAGTCTTTTACATTTCAAGCTCAGGTTCTTCAACAGAAAGGAGTAAGAGGAATTAAACACAGAGAGAATGGAATCCAGTGTGGCGAATGATTGGAACAAAAAAGAGGATAATGAAAGGGAGATAATAATTAAAAAGAGAGGTTGAATGAAAGGGAGATAATAACAGTGCTAGTGATCCCAACAAGAGGTGTGCATGCGTGTATGTGTATGTGAGAATGGTGTGCGTGAGTATGTGTATGTGTGTGAATAGGGGCAAGTGACTCTGACATGTGTGAGTGTGTGTGTGTACATGTATAATGTAAGTGTGTGCATGTGTAAACGTGTGTTTTTGTGTGCATGTGTAACATGTTTGTGGTGTGTAGCAGTTGATGTATGCTTTTTCACATACTGTGTGCATATGTGTGTATGTGTGTGTGCATGCGTGAGTGTGACCAAACCGTGTGCATGTGTATAGTGTATGTGGGTGAAAGATATTTTTGTCTATGCATGTTGTGTGTGTTAATGTGAGTTGAGTGTGCATATATATACTGTCTATGTTCAGATATGTGCTTGTGTAGGTGTATATATTGTCTGTGTTTGGGTAATATGTTTGTGTGGGTGTGGGAGCATGCGTGGTGATGTGTGGCATGTGTACTGAGTTAAACAGTGCATCTGTCTGCTCATATAGTGGTATGCGTGGTGACAGTATTGAAGATGATGTATGGACGTTTGTGTGTGGGTGTGTGGATGATGGTGTGTAGTGTAGGTGTTAAGAAGTGGTTAGTACTAGTGTCTGGAGTGGTGTGGGGTTGGTGTCAAATGAGGAGAGGAGGTGAGGTTGGTGTCAGATAAAGAGGGGAGGCGAGTTAAGTTTGTGTGGAGCAAAAGAGCAACAAGAGAAGATCAGTTCTTGTTCATGGCGAAGGCAGGAGTCCAGGTGACCCCAGTGCAAAGATAATCTGAACACAGACAGATGTTGTAGTGAATGATCAGTAGAGTGGAAATGGCATGAGATCAGGGTGTCATGGCCATGTCTGATGTCTCAGAGGTGCTCCATGAACCAGTCAGTCAAGCAGCATCCCATTTGACTGATATACAGGGAAGGACAGAGAGAGCAGGAGATGCAGTAAATGACATTACTAGAAGTGTAGATAAAGGAGTTAGAGACAGTGCAGGAGAATTCAAGGACAGGATAGAAGGATTGGACAAAAGAGAGGAAGGAGTCTAGTTGTTCATGGGAGAGTGAGATCACACTGATACAGTCATTGATATAATAACCATATAGTTCGGGAGTGGGACCAGTGAATTGGGAGAATATTTGGGCCTTGACATAGTCAATGAACAAGTCTGCATAGTTGGGGCCCACTCTTGTTCCCATGGCCACTCCTAAGATCTGTTGGTAAAAATTTCCCCATGAACATGAAGCAGTTGAGAGAGAGAACAAGTTCGGCCAGATGAAGAAGTGTGAAGATGTCAAGCTGAGGGTTAGCCTGAAGGTCTAGAAGGTGTTTGAGTGCAAGAAGCTCTTTGTTGTGTGGGATCACCATATAAAAACTTCTGATACCAAGAGTGAACAGAAATTTAGAGGATGAGGATGGGAACGAGAAATAGTTAAACAGATGGAGAGCATGGTTAGTGTTGTGGGAGGGGAGGGAAGTCGCTAGGTGAGGCACAAACATGGTCGAGGTATTTGGAGATCATTTCCATGGAGCGGTTGCAGGTGGAAATGATGGCGTGGCCAGGATTGTTGGGCTTGTGAATTTTGGGAAGGAAGTAAATAGTGGGGATGTGTGGAGTGCAGACAATGAGGTTGGAGGAGGTGGGAAGAAGACAGGAGGAGGAAATGAGGTAATGAACAGTGGAGGACACAGTCTGTTGGTGGGCATCGGGGTTGGAGAGCAGAGGGCAATAGAAGGAGGTGTCTTGAAGTTTGTGGAGAGCCTCAACCTTGTAACCACAGCTCTACCCTTGTTGGCCAGTTTTATAACGATATATTTGTGGTGTAGGAGACATCAAAGAGCCCAGAGTTTGGCGAGGGAGACGTTGAAATGTTGGGGACGCCTCTGAAAGTTGAACTGGTCCACAACACGGTGGATGCTTGTAAAATGATCAACTGCTTGGAACTGGCCAGGAGCTGGCATCCAGTGGGATGATTGGCAACCCAGGCTAGTGTAGCAGTTTTCATCATTAGATGCAGGTAGAGTGTAGTGGAATAGTGCACGTGGCCTGATGCAGTGCACAAGGCTATGAATATCAGTACAGGTCTGAAACTCATTACTGAGGAGGATGAAGCACAGACCTGTTTTGAGAAGAGAACACCCCACTTCCAAGAAGAGGAATAGTAACAACAGACTAAAGTGGGGGAGGGGTGGAAGTGATGGAAGGCTGGGATGAGAGAGAGGAGGAAATAGTGCATGGAAGGGTGGGAGTGAGGATGAGTGAGGAATGGATGGGGATGGGGTATGGAGGGGGTGTAGTGGCATTGGGTGAGACAGGAGGAAAGAGTGAGTGGAGTTTATGTTGTTTGGTGTGAGCGAGAAAATTGTGGAAATTATGGTTTAGATGGAGTATGAAACAAAAGATGGAATGTGCAGCAGAAAACGAAGGTGGAATAAGCAAGAGGAAGAAGGCAGTTGAGGGTGTGTATTTTAGAGTGATTAGAATGGATCATGCATAAGATGGTAGGAAGTGGTGCAGAGTATGGATAAGATGGCAGAGG
>NC_042997.1:126498769-126526269 GCF_006345805.1 Octopus sinensis | reverse complement strand
TTAAACCAAGTGTTTTTTCTTGCTTTAAGTCTTTTGCTGAACCACTATGTCACAGGGATATAAACACACCAACACCAGCTGTCAGGCAGTGGTGAGTGGCAAATACAAAAATGCAAAGACACACACACATAAATAAATATATATTATAAGCGTCTTTCAGTTTCCATCTACCAAATCCACTCACAAGGCTTTGGTCAGCCTGGGGGTTATAGCAGAATGCACTTGCACAAGATGCAAAGCAATGCAGTGGAACTGAATCCTGGAACCATGAGGTTAGGAAGCAAAATTCTTAGAATACAACCATGCCTGTGCCTATAAAGCATTTGAAAAAATTGCTTAGTTTGTTCTGTTCTATTGTTAATATATACCCATGAATAATATGGTTTGCTATTTCCCTGTAGAATCAGTTTTATGGTTTGTTGACTGGATGATGCTGGTGAACAATGATACACAGTTGTCAATGACATTTGAGGATTTGAAATTGTATCCTTCCTGACTGTTGTGGATTTATATAGTAATATTAAATCTGACAACTGATGTCAAAGATTTGTAACTCTAATAATCAGCTAATGATTCTAAGCTGGAGTTTAATAAACAGTTAAATCTTGATAATGCTGAAGAAATGGATGCAATGTTAATGCTGTTTAACTCAAAACTGCTTATAGATGACACTAAGCCTGAACTGGTTAAACCAAGATTCCTTCCATAATGTGGCATTAATGCAATCATCAAACTAAAAGATGTTCTGTATCCTACAGCAACTGAAGATTTTAAATTTTCAGTTGAAAAAATATCCAAATCTGAAGAATGACTTACCATCTCAGAAAGGTTAAAATTTTTGGACTTGAAGCAAAAACAAGAAGCAGCAGCTAATGATTTCTTGCTAAGGTTCAATATGCCTGCTTCTTTATGTAATCAGAGATGACCCAGAGAAGAGCTTATGGAATTAGATCTTAATGGAACTGGTTATTATGCTTAAACAAAAATAAAAATCATCAATTGTCCAAGGATATCACCTAAATATTCCGTCTCAAACATCATTAGATTTGTTGTAGTGATGTAGCCAGAGCAAATATTTACTCTTGAATCCATAATACAGCTTAGTTCTAATACAGAAGTATGTCCTTTCATGATATAAACTAGGACTCTTGACATGAAAGATTTAATCAACAGCAACTAAGTAAAGGCAAAATATAATATTCATCACAAGAGCAACAAGCTGACAGAATCATCAGCATGCCAGGCATGATTCTGAGTTCAAATTCTGTCAAGGCTGATTTTGCCTTTTGTCTTTTCGAGGTCAATAAGATAAGGACCACTTGAGCCTTGGGTTCAATATAATCAACTTAATGCCTCCCCTGAAATTGCTGACCTTGTGTCAAAATTTGAAACCAATAGTAGATCATCACATTCTTCTGGGCCCTGTCCTACACATGGACAAAATGCTTTATGATAAATTGACCCATATTTTTAAACTCTTTCTTTTAGTTGTTTTTGTCATTTGACTGCAGTCATGCTGGAGCATTGCCATTAATAAATCAACCCCATGACTTATTCTTTATAAGCTTTGTACTTATTCTATCAGTCTCTTTTGCTGATGGGGATGTAAACAAACCAACTTCAGTTGTCAAGCAATGATGTGGGGACAAACACAGACACACAAATATATATATGTGTGTATATATAAATATATATATATATATATATATATATATGATAGAAATGGTAAGACAACAAAAGAATGAAAGAAACTTCGATATTATGTAAATAGAGTGATTTATCTGTAAATGTAACTAGCAGTATCGCCCGGCGTTGCTCGGGTTTGTAAGGGAAATAACTATATAAGCATTTTTAGAGAGTTACTTCCCTTATAGATGCCAATTCGGGCTTTCTTAGCCATTTCTGTTTTGGTGTCTTCAAGCCATGAAGTCGTTGTTCTAAAAGAACGCTGGTCTCCTTGACAACGCTTTACGACATTGATTTCCTTACACTCCCTTCCCCACAGCTTCACGAGGGAGGGAAGAAGGGGGAGAAGCAAACAGGTGCAGGTGTGACCATGGACGCCAACTCCGCCGCCATCGACACACGAAAAATTATGCATTAAAATGGAATAAAAAATTATGTTAAATTATTTTTAAAATCGCAGACTCATCGTAGACGTGCGCTAATACTCAGACAAGCTCGATATGAATCATGACTATAAGATACCCGAATTTGGTTAAACTGCACCGCAAAATGTGGGAGTAGTTAGGAATCTAAATCGAAGGGGACAGACACTCACACAACTACAGTTTTATATAGATATGTGACAATTATTTGATGGCTGGATAACTGAAGAGATGGCAGCGTAGATTTCCACCCTGACATCCAAAACTCAGAGTTTTATCATGACTACTGAATAATTGTCACATATTACATTTACAGATATATATATATATGACAGGCTACTTTTAGTTTTTGTCTACCAAATTCACTCACAAGGCTTTGGTTGGCCCAAGGGTGTAGTAGAAGACACTTGCCTAAGGTGCCAATCTGTAGGACTGAACCTGGAACTATGTGGTTGGGAAGCAAGCTACTTACCACACAGCCACTCTTGTGCATTCCATAAGTCAAACCATTATATTCTACTAAGCGTGTGCATTATATTAATGCTAAAGGTTGTGAGTTGTAGTTTGAGGATGGGGAAATAACTTTGAATGTAAGTTTTGGCACAAATGACAATATACATTAAGTTCATTGTAAATTGAATAATCATCTTGCTGAAAATTCAACTAAATATTGAATTGGTATGGCATGGTCCACCATTCTGACTATACTGTTCACAAAGTTACTGCTAATCAACATATCTCAGAGAGACATTTAAATTTTTCTGTGATAGATCAAAACAGGAGGTAACTGGCACTACTACAGCTTTGGTGGTACAAAACCAAAAATTAATAAACAGACAATATTTCAGCTTTCTTGTGGTTAATAGCTCTTATAAGATTGGTTTAATTAGTTCAGACATTTTGAAAGCTTTGTAATTACTACCTCTGATTATTTACTATGTCTCAAATATTACAACATGAAAATTTCATTGTATTGGCTTCTGCTCAACACGGCCATGCCTCCACCTGACATGAGTTCCCTGCCACCAATGCATTTGTGATTGGCTTGGACATGACTGTACAAGTAAGAAGCTTGCTTATTGCAACCATATGGTTTTAGGTTCAGTCCCACTGTGTGGCACCTTGAGCAAGTATTTTCTACTATAGCCCAGGGTTGACCAATGCCTTGTAAGTGAATTTGGTAGAAGAAAACTGTGTGGAAGCTCATCGTATATATGTGTGTCTGTCTGTCTTTGTATCTGTATTCATCCCCAGACTTCCACTGCTTCACAATTGGTACTGGCTTGTTTATGTCTCCATAACTTAGCAGTTCAGGGAGAAAAAACAATTAAAAGAAGTCCTAGGCTTAAAAATAAGTACGAAGGTCGATTTTGTTCACCTGAAACCCTTCATGGCTGTAGTCCAATGACTGAAGCAAGTGAAAGACATAAGATGAAGATAACTGAAAATATAACCTTTTTGTCATACACATTTCCTTCCAGTACACTTTAAATTAAGGTTGAAAATGTACTTCATAAACTTCAACTAATGGGAATTACAACCTCATAACCATATGAAGGTGTCTACAAGACATCGCCAATAATTTGGGTGTGAAAAAAGATGGCAAATTAAGATTGTGCATTAATTACAAAGTACGCTTCAATGAGAAGACGCAAACTTCTTCCATTGAACTCAGTATCATAAAACAATATTCGCTGATGTATAGGGAGTAAAGTTTTTTTTTTCTTTAATTAACTTAAATAGTGCATACTGGCAGGCTGGTTCGGATGAGAATTCTAGGAGATTGTGTTCGATAAATACAAGCAATGGTGTTTAACAGACTTAAAGATAAGTTTCAAAAACAGCAGCTCCATTTTTGTAACATTGTATGGAGCCTATATCGAAAAGAATCGATCATATAATTATCAGCAACACCCAGTTTTATGTTGAAAAGTTAAGAAAATGCACTTATTGCAAAATTGTAAAGAGCTGATGCATCAATTATTCTAAAGAAATGCATCACTTGTACATTTTCCATTGCATATATCTATGTACACATATATGTAATGGAATATACATATATATATAATATATATATATATATATATATATGTATGTATGTATGTATGTATATATATACATATATATACATACACACATATACACACACACATATGAGGTAAAAATAATAAAGAAATGAATATGAACAATTCTTTATGATTCATAATTGATTAATATTATTCCAAAATACATTATTACAGTCAAACTGTCTCAAATACATTATTATATGTGCCAAACTACATTCTTATGTATCAGTTTTACTCATTATAAAAGATGGTTATTGTACTATGCATGTGTAATGTCTGGATGTTAGCTTTCTGTTAAGATATACTATAGTGTATCCACTTAAAATAGTCTCATTTTTTGACACACTTGATAACGAAGCAGGTAAGGCTATTTACTTCAAATATTCAGAGAAGAGGACAACTGTGTCTTCCCAAATGTTGATATTTACATTAGAATTAAAACTAATAGAGGCAGGTCCATCTAGTGACATCAATCGAGTGAGTAAATTTTCAGACATATTGCAAAAGTATATTTGAAACATATACAAAGCAACACAAGAGATGACTTGGATATATATTAAACCACTTTCCATGTACAACAAATGAAGAAACCTTAATAGATTCTTTTGATGTGGTTAACTTGTATACAAATATATTGCATGAATATGGAACAGAAGCAAGTATTTTTGGTTTAATAAATGTTCTCATGAATTACCAGATCACATAAAATGCATTTATTATTGAAGGACTTCAATTTATTCAGCAATTTTTTTTTTATAATTTTAATCAAACATTACACAACAAAAATTTAGAGCAGCAATGTGAACCAAAATAACCCCAACATATGCCAAGAGGAAAATATATGAAACATATAGGCAATTACTTAATGGAAAACTGGGAAAGATATTTAGACTAATGGGAACAAAAATTGAATAGACTTTCCAAATTTAAAACTCTCATAACTAGTATTAACAATAACATCCATTTTATGACTGAGTATGACAAATACATAACAACCTTTTTAGAAAACAATTGATTAGGGTGAAAACAAGTGTATATCATAAACCAACAGACACAAAGTTATATTTACCTCTTACTTAAACTTAATGGCATCTGAAACACATGAGAATCATTACTCTATTGGATCTAGCAAAATGAATATGAACCATCATATGAAATCCAAACATGCAAAAGGAAAGATAAGAGAAGCTGAAAGGTATTTTGACTGAAAGACACCATTCACACCATTAATTAATGTTGTAATATACAAACTAGAGGAAATTAGTACAATTGATTTAAGAACTGGAATAATATTTTAACATATAACCTTGTGAATATTGAGACCTCTAAAATAATTAATTAAAGTTTACTTTTAAAACACAATGCAAAACTGAGAGGAATTTAGAAAACTGAAAGATAATTAAAATCAGAAAATGGTTTCATGTTTAAGAGGCTTCCAGGTATGGCAAGATAAGTTAACAGTCATCAGACATTACTCTTTACTCTTTTACTCTTTCACTTGTTTCAGTCATTTGACTACAGATCCAATCCACCACTGGAAATATAGAAATCTGTAAAACTTTCCAGAAGTTTATCATTTAAATATATATGAGCATGTCTAGATATGCAACTATATGCATGAGAATACATACATAAAACATACATATCTGCATATACATACATACATATATACATACATACACACAAGCAAAATACCCTGTTGTTGATGTTGAAATTCCAATGAAGGAGCCTTGGATCTAGGTTAGAAATTGGTTCTTTCTCTATTGGCATGAAATCTTGAAATAAACTGAATAATGACATACATGAAGTATATATCACTGGTTCACAAGGAAACAGATTAACCAAAATTACACACTACTTCTTTGTGGATGACTTGAAACTATATGCCAAGAATATGCATATATATATTGTTGTATCTCAGAAGGGTCATTCATTGTGTCAATAAGAAACATGTTCTGATTCTAGTTAACTAGTTAACCATTAATCAATTAACTATTCAATAGTTTGATTAATCATTTGGTTAATCAATTAATCAGCTAGATTCATTAGGGTCCTTTAATCTCCATTCACAACTTCACAAATGTCATGCCCTCGTTACCCCACGTCTGTAAGTATATATGTACACTTTCATGCACACAAACACACGTATATAACATATACATACATACATACATATGTGTGTGTGTATGTGTGTGTTTACATATACATCAAATATAAAAATATATACACAAACATACATGTATATGTATATGTGCATATGCACATATGAATATATATGTGTGCATATATGTGATACACACACACACGTATATATGTAATTATATACACGCCTATCAATGAGTTGCTTAAGTATACTCTTTTGCTCTTTTACTTGTTTCAGTCATTTGACTGTGGTTATGCTGGAGCACCACCTTTTGTCGAGCACATTGACCCCCAGGACTTATTCTTTGGAAGCCTAGTACTTATTCTATTGGTCTCTTTTGCCGAACTGCTAAGTTACGGGAGACGTAAACACACCAGCATCAGTTGTCAAGTGATGTTGGAGAGACAAACACAGACACACAAACATATACACACACACATACATATATATATATATGTATATATATACAGTTCAATTTGACGACTCCACTAGAATGGGCAAAAGCACTAATATATGATATATGACATATGATATATGATGTATAAAAACATGTAATATACAAATAAATATCTGTAAATATAAAACCATCCGAATTTCTGAGTGCTTCATTTCTTCTAATATAAAATACCTGTACATCATCTCCAAATCTTCTAATATATATATATATACATACGACAGGCTTCTTTCAGTTTTCATCTACCAAATCCACTCACAAGGTTTTGGTCAGCCCAAGGCTATAGTAGAAGACATTTGCCCAAGGTGCCATGTAATTCATAAGCAAGCTACTTACCACACAGCCAGCATTTCCAAAAAAACATTGATACAGCTATGAAAATATCAATCTGCAGCTCTGTATCTGTTCACCAAACATTCTACTACTGCAACGTGACACAGATTAACAGATTTACTATTAATGACTAACCACATTTCAGATTACAAATTCTTCAATTAGACTTCCTCTTGGGATTCTTAAAAAAAAAGATTTTTAAAAATTAAGCACTTTTCATTGTTGTCATGGGAAAATGTGTATAGCTAACATTTTTAGCTTGTGTAGAATAAGCAATACTATTTTCAAAGGTAATCCATATTGTTGCTTCAATACATATTGTTAAAAATAACTGACAGAGACTACAGCAGTAATGAATCCTACTACAGACACACAGAATACTGTTGAATATATCATTCTTTAATTGGTGATTTATTCTACTAAGACTAGAATGATGAATGGCAAAGTTGTTCTCTATAATATCACCATCATCATCACTTTGAAGTTGACTTTATCTTGCTTGCCTGGGTCAGATGGAATTCAATGAGGCAGATTTTCTCCCACTGGATGCCTTGCCTAAGACTGTCTTCTGTTTGTCCCCATGTACGAGATCCATGGTTGGTTTATTTGCAGTGCACCCATCCCCTCCACCAATACTGAAAATCTTTCTCTTTCTCTTTCCCTTATTTCTCATCCCTGATCAGTAGCAAACCTCCACTCCATCCCCTATGGCAGTACCAAGCACTTGCCCTGATGTAGTACCAGGCCCTGATACAGTACCAGGTGCTGCCCTGATGTAGTACCAGGCCCTGATGCTGTACCAGGTGCTGCCCTGATGCAGTACCAGGCACTTGCCTTGATGCAGTACCAAGCACTTGCCCTGATGTAGTACCAGGCACTTGCCCTGATGTAGTACCAGGTGCTGCCCTGATGCAGTACCAGGTGCTGCCCTGATGCAGTACCAGACATTGCCCTAATGAATTACCAGGTACTGATGATATGTGCATCTCTGATCACAAGCAGAAGTAGTGGAGGAGCATCATAGCCATGTGCTGAAAGGAATTCTATGGGGTTTGAATAATTCACTTCTGGAAACATGGGTGTTTCATTCTACATATTTAAACAACCCTTATTCAAGGACCTTTTGAGCAGGATAGGCTACTTAACCTAAAGAAAATTCTAATTGGGCCCCATCTGCAAGATCATGCACTGTTTATCTTGATATGAGATCACCCTGTGGCGTACATATGGCTGTGATGCATGTGCCTGGTGTGCCCTTATCAGACGGGTTGTCATGATGGGTATATTGGGCTTAACCATTATGCCATATGCCCGCGGGCATATGGCATAATGGTTAAGAGCACACGCTACTAACCCCAAGATTCTTAGTCTGATTCCAGGCAGTGACCTGAATAATAATAATAATAATAATAATAATAATAATAATAATAATAATAAAATAATAATAATAATTATTATTATTATTATTATTATTATTATTATTATTATTATTTTATCAACCCCAAAAGGATGAAAGGCAGAGTGAAGTTTGGTAGAGTTTGAACTCAGAATGTAAAGAATGACAGAATGTTGCTAAGCACTTTACCTAGTGTGCTAACAATTCTGCCAGCTTACCACCTTGGTGATGATGATGATGATGATGACGACGACGACAACGACGACGATGATGACAACGATGGCGACGGCGATGGCGATGGCGACGGCGACAGCAACAATGATGATGATGATGATGATGATAAATATTTTTGTTTCTTTGATTTCTTCAAATGCATGATTAAATTCAAGAAAGAATAATCCTGGAAATGGATAATTAATCATTTCAATATTTTTATTCTAAAGAGCAGAATTCTTCTAAAAATATTGCCAAGCAATAGAGAGCAGTAAATTCTGGCAATAATTTTCCCATCAGGAACTGCAAATATGCCAAGCAATTATTCAATTAAGTATAGATTTCTACACTTAATGACAGAAACCAATTCAAGTAGAATGTCTAAAACACAGACTGTTGAGTTTAATTTAGTAGAAAGCCTTTTAGATGGCTATGTGGTTAAAAGTTTGTTTCAAAACCACTTGGTTGCAAAATATTTGCCTGGCAAGGAATTGAACCCCAGTCTCCTGTATCACTATTGGAGATAGTTACCACTATACTGCCAACTACAATAACGACCAGTTTTCACTATTATTATATGTAATACTAAGGTGGGAAACTGGTATGGTCATTAATGAGTCAGACAAAATGCATAGATGGCATTATTTCTTTCTCCTCTCCATGTTCTGGGTTCAAATCTCACCAAGGTTGATGTTTTTTTTCATTCTTTCCAGGTTGTTAAAATAAGTATCAGACGAATAGTGGGGATAATGTAATCAGCTTACCCTCATCATCATCATCATCATCATCATCATTTAACGTCCATTGTTCATGCTGGCATGGGTTGGATGGTTTGACCAGAGCTGGCAAGCTGGAAGGCTGCACCAGACTCCAGTTGTCTGTTGAGGCATGGTTTCTATGGCTGGATACCATTCCTAACACCAACCACTTTACAGAGTGTGCTGGGTGCTTTTACATGGCACCACATGGACACTTTTACATGGCTCCACACAGACGCTTTTACATGGCACCACATGGGCACTTTTACACTTGCACTTTTACATGGCACCACACAGGTACTTTTACGTGACTCCACATTGGCATTTTTACATGGCACCCCACAGGCACTTTTACATAGCACTACATGGGAACTTTTACATGGCACCACATGGACACTTTTACATGGCTCCACATTGGCCCTTTTACATGGTACCATATGGGCACTTATATGTGACACCACATTGACCCTTTTACATGGTACCACATGTGCACTTTTACGTGACTCCACACTGGTGCTTTTACATGGCATCACATGGGCACTTTTATATGACTCCCTATTGGCACTTTTACATGGCACCACACAGACACTTTTACATAGCTCAACATAGGCACTTTTACTTGACTCCACATTAGTCCTTTTACATGACTCCACATTGGCACTTTTACATAGCACCACATAGGCACTTTTATGTGGCATCACTAGGAAATTTTTACATGACACCAGATGGACACTATTATGTAACACTGCCACAAGGGAGTAGTTTTAACACTTCTGCTGTGGAGTACAGGTCTTCTTGAGTGCAACAAGGTGCCAGGCACCACTCTTAAAATTGCTGGCCTTGTACCAAAATTTGAAACCATTATCATGTGTAATGTAGTTCAAAATTGTACAATAAGCAGAAGACAGAGCCAGGTGAGGGAACAACAAACAAAATGTATTAGTTTGACACTCAGGTAAAACTGAAGCATTTCTGATGTTCCAAGCTTGTGCTTTTCTACACAAAGGAATCAGGTAAAAAACAAATGCAGAAAAGGAATAAAACGGAAAGAGTTAAAAAATGTGTCTGGATTAATGTTTGAATTGATAATATTAATGTTGAATTGATAATATTAATGTATAATACTAATATCTGAAAGGAACTGGGATACATTGAAACTCTGGCATCTGGCAGCTGACTTGGTAGACACCATAAAATTATTAACCATCTTACTAACAATAACTCTGAGCACCTTTTCAAACTCCACCTGTCTAAAACCCGTGGACATGTTTACAAAGTCAGAAAACAGCACAGCTCCCATGACTTTCGGAAACATTTTTTCATGCTAAGACTTGCTGATGTATGGAACAAACTGCTGGCATCAGTTGTTAGTTGTCAGAGCACTGCATCCTTCAAAACTTCCATGCTTCCTGAGATTTGCCAACACTACACCTGATTTTCTCCCCTCCATACACACGCAAACATGTATCTGACTCATTCACTGTTCACTTTCCAGACATTTGTACATTACTGCATATGCTTTATACACACTTCTAACAAGTTGTGGTGCACCTGAGCACTGTATACAATAATTTCATTATTATTATTATTATTACAATATAAATGAGATGTGAAGAAAAAAGTAAACAGAACAAACCCACATTGATCACAAAGTTTGAGTTTTAATTTTCAAGATGAATCTAAAGTTCCTTTATATAGACCTAGGCAAGGCTGGGTGGTAAAGAAGCTCATTTTGCAACCTCCTCGTTTCAGGTTCCGTCCCACTGTGTAGCACCTAGGACAAGTGTCTTCTATTATAGTGCAGAGCTAATCAAAGATTTATGACAGAATTTGGTAAAAAATGGGAGGAAACTGAAAAGAAGCTCAGCAAGCGTGTGTGTTTGTGTGTGTGTGTGTGTGTGTGTGTTCGTTTGTGTACGTGTGTACGTGTGTGTGTGTGTGTGTGCAAGTGCGTGCGTGTGTATGTGTGTCTTTGTCACAACATCATGTGATAATTGTAAATGTCACCAACATAAAAGCATTGTCCTTTGTCTGCAATCTTCTGTAAACATGTCTAGACTAGAGGGAAAATATTACCTTGCTGGTGAGGGTTAGCAACAGGAAGAACATTGGGCCATAGATAAAAAAAAGTCTCAGTCATGCAAGCATGAAGAAATAGATGTTAAAGCAATGAGGAAGAGGAAGATGATGATGATGAAGATGAGGAGGATGATGATGGTGGTAGTGGTCATCATCATTATCTATGTTGTCATCAACTTTGCTGTTGTTATAATTGTCATTATTGCCATTGTGGTGTCTATGGTGATGATGATGGATGCTGGTATAGTCAAGTAGCTAAAAAGTGGAATCTTGAAATTGGTATATGGAAACTGTAAGAAAGCCTAGTGAATGAATTGTTCTTTTAATTCAAAGAGTCAGCAATATTTACATATTGTATTTAGCTGATTCACATTGAGAATTACATTAAGGTTACACATGTCTTTGAGATACTCAACCAGTTAGACACAACTCAAAAAATAGATAAGTCAGATGATCAAACAGATGGAATATTCATTGTCAAAAACCAAAAGATATTTATTTACTTAACATAGAACATTGCTTTGTCAAAGAATTGAAGTTACATTTGAAAAAAATATAACATTACTTTTCAATTAAGCATTTGCATTGTTTGTCAGATGAATCAGGAACAAAAAGCATTCAGCACATTGTTTAATGTAAAGATTTCGAAAAAATATTTCATGATTTGCAAAGTATTGTGTTAATGTAAGCTGAAGAATAATAATCATGATATTAGCAATGACTGAATTTAAAGATTCTTGATGATTTTTTTTTTTAATGTATTAATTAATGTTTTAAATAAACTATGTTTCTAGTTAGCTCCCTTTGGTTAATTTCTTCATTGGCCATCCTCTTTGTGAGCCCTTCAACATAGGATCAGCAACAAGAGGTACCAGAGGTGCAGGGGGTACAAGTGCTTTCCCTAAAATTTTTGCAAGGCAGTGGAAATGTTTTCAATATCCTCTTGAAAAACTGGGTTGCACCCGCTAAGCAAATTATTATCATCATCGTTTAACGTCCGCTTTCCATGCTAGCATGGGTTGGACGATTTGACTGAGGACTGGCGAACCAGATGGCTGCACCAGGCTCCAATCTTGATCTGGCAGAGTTTCTACAGCTGGATGCCCTTCCTAACGCCAACCACTCCGAGAGTGTAGTGAATACTTTTACGTGCCACCGGCATGAGGGCCAGTCAGGCGGTATTGGCAATGGCCATGCTCAAACAATGTTTTTTACGTGCCACCTGCACAGGAATCAGTCCAGCGGCACTGGCAACGACCTCACTTGAATGTTTTTTCACATGCCACCGGTACAAGTGCCAGTAAGGCGACGCTGGCCCTAAGCAAATTACTCTCCCATATTCATGCCCACCCCCCGAGACTGTTAAGAGCAATGCAGTTGATGGCCAAATTAAACATCTGTTCAGCAATATCTCAAAATAAATCATTAGGGGGAGCATAATTCCAGAAGGTAACAGTTCTGGAGGTGGTGGTTGGCAAGGACTGGGAAACTGTTTTCTGTAAAGTCTTGGAGAGGAACCACAGCTGAAATGAAGTAAGAGAAAGGTCGATGGAGGAGATTTAAAACTCAGTTTTGGATACTGCTTCCATCCAAGATATCTTGAGACAAAAGGCAGGATAGTTTTGGAAGGAAAGGTAATGCAACTAACTAGTTCACAGGATCAGAAACCATTGTAATAGAAGCACAGAGTGAGGGGAAATAGTGAGACCATGATAAATGAATATTTATCTTGTATTTTTCTATCTTTTACTTGTTTCAGTTATTAGACAGCTGCCATACTGGAGCAGTGCCTTGAAGAATTTTAGTAGGAAAATCAACCCTTGTACTTAATCCTTCTTTTTTGTAAGGCCTGCTACTTATTTTACCCCTAAGCTACAAGGATGTAAGCTCACCAACATCAGTTGTAGTGAGGGATAAAATCATATGCAATCACACACACACACACACACACAATAATATGTTTCTTTCAGTTGCCGTTTACTAAATCCACTCACAAGGCTTTGATTGGCCTGAGGCTATAGTAGAAGACACTTGCCCAAGGTGCCATGCAGTGGGAATGAACCTGGAACCATGTGGTTGGTAAGGAAGCTACTTACCACACAGCCACTCCTGTGCCTATATATATATGTTGTAGTGTCTGAGTATCATCCTACTTGTGCTCTTATATGCAAGTGATTTGTGGGCTACTACAAAGAAAATAGAACATCAGTAGGGCTGAACCCAGAACCATGTAGTTGGGAAGCAAACTTCTTACTACACAGCCATTCGTGTGCTTTGTAGATAAATGCATTTTTGCTGATCAGTTGGGTGTTTTCTTTTAGATATGGCCCTGAGTACAATTCATGGCATTTATACTGAGTCCTTTCTTGCATATCAAGCAAGGCCTTATTCCTGAAGATACCAAGGTCTTGTCTCCTCTTATACTTTCCTTCAGCTATGACAACCATTCAAGAAGACCTTGTAGAGTAAAAGTCAAACTTATGGCTAATCTCAGTTCATTCTGTTTTACTTGACTCCACATTGGCCCTTTTACATGACTCCACATTGGCCCTTTTACATGGCACCACATGGGCACTTTTACATGACTCCACATTGGCACTTATACATCACTCCACATTGGCCCTTTTACATGGCACTACATGGACACTTTTACTTGACTCCACATGGACACTTTTACATGACTACACATTGGCCCTTTTACATGGCACCATATGGACACTTTTACTTGACTCCACATTGGCCCTTTTACATGGCACCACATAGGCACTTTTTTGCCCCCCCCCCTTTTCAGGTAACAGCTTTTCTCTCCAAATTTTAAGTTCATGCTTTAAAGTTATTCATTTTCTCCCGAAGATTTAGAGCATAGTCTCCATACATTTTGTAAATTTTTTCATAAGCTATAATTTTAAATGCTCTGAACTTATTCATCTTACACCTTATGAAGTTAGTTAAATGTCTGATTCTACAAAGCAGGCTGCTTATGTTTTCTTCTGGTGTTATTATCCATCTGAGTCACTTATGTTTATTTATTTCATTATCGCATATACATAGCAAATATATGTTACTGGTGTTGGTTCAATATTAAAACAGCTGTATGCAAACATATGATAATAGATCAATATGTGTTATCACATGTCTTCAGTGATATTATAGATAACTTTTAACATGAGTTTGCTTGAGGATTCTTCCTTACTCTCGTGGAAAAACACCTGTTATTTGATAACTTACAGAAATTGAAAATTTATTTTCAAACTTTGGTTTTAAAGTGCATATATGTAACTATATATATACACAGGCACCATGATAGATGGTTAGCCACTACACACATTTCTTTCTCTCCTTGTTTCTCTCCTTGTTTTCTGTGTCCCTTTCTGTAGAAGAGCGTAGGCTCGAAACGTAAAAGACTTTTTCTATTCCTGAGCATTATACTAATACATACATCTGTTTGTTTTGTACACCACCTGTCTTCGTCTTTTGTTTTTTTCGTAAACTCTCCCTAACTATATATATATATATACATGTGTGTGTGTGTGTGTGTGTGTGTGTGTGTGCACGCGTGTGTATACATGTATCTATATGAATGAGTAACAAAAATGTACAGGTGTCAATTCATTATGGCCATTTCAAGTGACTCCTTTAATTGATTAATGAAGACATTACATCGTTTGAAAGAAACTGTTTCTTTCAAATGATGTCATCATCATCATCATCGTTTAACGTCCATTTCCATGCTAGCATGGGTTGGACGGTTCGACCGGGATTTGGGAAGCCAGGAGGCTGCACCAGGCTCCAGTCTGATCTGACAGTTTTTCTACAGCTGGATGCCCTTCCTAACGCCAACCACTCCGTGAGTGTAGTGGATGCTTTTTACGGGCCACCAGCACAGGGGCCAGGGGAAGCTGGCAATGGCCACGCTCGGTTGGTGCTTTTTACGTGCCACTGGCTCAGAGCCAGTCAAGGTGGCACTGATTTTCATTAATCAATTAAAGGAGTCACTTGAAATGGCCATAATGAATTGACACCTGTACATCTTTGTTACTCATTCATATTTTATTCACCTAACTTGGAATCTGCACTTTGGAAATACTACAGAAAGTACCTTTATAAAAAGTATGTGACTGAATTACCAAGAGTGGATGTCATCACTTAGCTGTGTTGCTTTGTCTGCACACACAGCAGGAATATCAGGTACAAACACCCCTGAACGGGGTCTTGAGATTCAATATTCAATTCATAAATATACATATATATCTTAGAGGAAAAGGACAATAAAACCTAGGAAGGACGAGTGTCTCAAGTCATTTAGAATACGTAATTTGAGTAAGGTGAACTTGAAATAATTAATTAACTGGAATCTTACAGCTGTTTCTGGGCTATCTCAAGTGATAAGTTTGCATCTCCACACACTGAGTACTCTGTGATTAGAGACAAGGTGAGCATATAGGAAAGTTCTAGACAGAGAATTCACAGTGTACAAAAGAATAAAATAGGAGATATAAGAATAAAGACTAAAGCTGTAGATAGAAGAATAGAGACAGGAGAATAAAGTTCACAGCTCATCTTCATTCATAGGGTATGGAGGGTGGTAAATACTTCCATGAACGCATAGATCCTTAAGTATAATCCCAGGTAAATTCAGGCAGTATTTTGGCAGCATTTTGAATGTTGCACTCATATTGAAGGAATGAACACATCATTTAAAAAAACAACACCGAAATACTGCCTGGATTTACCTGGAATTATACTTAAGGACCTATACCTTTATGGAAGTAGAGACCACCCTCCATACCCTCTGGAAGAAGATGAGCTGGGAATTTAATTCTCCCATCTGTATTAATTAATTAATTAACTAATTAATTAATTAACTACTTCAAATTCACCTTACTTTAATTAAATATTCTAAATGACTTGAGACAAGCATCCTGCCTTGGTTTTGTTGTCCTTTTTCCTCTAATATATACCTGCTAACTCAGAAGCCTACTGCACATCCCTGGCTCCAGCCTCAGCTGTGAACTTGGAACCTAATGGATGACCAATTATATCACTTACCCCAAGTACCTATTCATTTAGATCACCAGTGAACTAAACCCCTCATATTCTATATATATATGTGTGTGTGCATGTATATGTGTGTGAAGGTGCATGGCTCAGTGGTTAGAGCATCAAGCTTACGATTGTGAGATTGGGAGTTTGAATCTCGGACTGAGCTGTATGTTGTGTTCTTGAGCAAGACACTTTATTTCACATTGCTCCAGTTCACTCAGCTGTAGAAATGAGCTGTATCGGCCTTTGCCTTTCCCTTGGATAACACTGGAGGTGTGGAGAGGGGAGGCTGGTATGCATGGGTGACTGCTGGTTTTCCATAAACAACCTTGCTCGGATTTGTGCCTGGGAGGGTAACTTTTTAGGTGCAGTCCCATGGTCAGTCATGACCAAAGGGGATCTCAATATATATATATATGACAGGAAATAAGTTTTGCCTCTTTTTATGGAGACAAAAAGCACCCACTACACTCTCGGAGTGGTTGGCATTAGGAAGGGCATCCAGCTGTAGAAACACTGCCAGATCAGCCTGGAGTCTGATGCAGCTACTCAGCTTGCCAGCCCTGGTCAAACCATCCAACAAATGCCAGCATGAACAATGAACGTTAATACCACAAAGCATTTCGCCCAGCATGCTAACGTTTCTGTCAGGTCGCTGCCTTTATATTCTCCATGACCAAATGCAGTGAGTAGCTTGTTTCCCAGTCCAAACGTGCATCAAGTGTATTTGGATTGATAATAATATTGCAATTCCACCTCTCACTGCTTAGCGTTCATCCTCCATAATTAATTGTTTTTTCCACTTGCTTCAAACGAATCAACCCCTGTAGTTTCATTTTTTTAAGACTACTACTTAATCTTTGAGGATCTTTAGCCGAGCTGCTAAGTTATAGGGATGTAAACACACCAACACCAGTTGTCAAGTGATGGTGAGGGACAAAGATGCAAACAAACACACACACACACTAGCATAGAAGGTGGGAGCAGTAGAGGCAGTCCGCCCCAGGTGGAACTTTTAAAGACACAGCACTTTTGGGTCTGCTGTAGGCCAAGTTATGTTTTTTGTGAGGTCCAGGGACAGCAAATGGAAGGGCTGCTCCAGATAGCACACACTCTAGCAACACTAGTACACACACAACAGACACATATATACATATATAATGATAGGCTTCTTTCAGTTTCCATCTACCAAATCCACTCATAAGGCTTTCATCAGTTTCTCGCAATAGTAGAAGACACTTACCCAAGGTGTCACACAGTGGGACTGAACCCAGAACCCTGCTACTTCTTACAATTCAAGTGACTACTTATATTACGAATCCTGTTAATACAATAGTCTAAAACCATTGAATACAGTACTACAGCATGGCCTCAGTTTGATAACTGAAACCAGCAAATTAAGGGGAAAAAATGTGTGTGTGTGTGATGCAAAACTTTGATGTCGTTCATCTTTCTTAAAAAGCAAATCTACACACACACATAAATACATGCACAATACAAATATACATACATGATACAAGCATGTATATGTATGTGTGTGTGTGCATATATATGTATGTGTATATATATATATATATATATATATGACTGGCAACCGGCAGATGCCAGGACCCCTGGACTGGAGATACGTAAAAAGCACTATCCGAATCGTGGCCGATGCCAGCGCCGCCTCAACTGGCTTCCGTGTCGGTGGCACGTAAAAAGCACCATCCGAATCGTGGCCGAAGCCAGTGCCGCCTCGACTGGCTTCCGTGCAGGTGGCACGTAAAATGCACCAATCCGACCGTGGCCGATGCCAGCCTCGCCTGGCTCCAGTGCAGGTGGCACGTGAAAAGCACCCACTACACTCACGGAGTGGTCGGCGTTAGGAAGGGCATCCAGCTGTAGAAACATTGCTAGATAAGACCAGAGCCTGGTGCAGCCTCCTGGCTTCCCAGATCCCCGGTCGAACCGTCCAACCCATGCTAGCATGGAGAACGGACGTTAAACGATGATGATGATGATGATGATGATGATATATATATACACATACATACATGCATATATATAGATATATATATATAGATATGTATAGATATATATATATACACACATACAGACATACACATATATATGTGTGTATATATATATATATATATATATATATATATATATATATATAGATATATATATATATACTCATAGATAAATAGATATATAAGCATACATATTTACTTGTGAATGTGTTTGCATGTGTGTGTGTGTGCTTGCATGCATATGTGGGCATGCATGTGTGAGTGTATGTATCATGCAGAACTTTGATGACACCACCAACTTTCTTAAAAAGTAGATATATAGACACACACATATACATTTCTAAATGTATACAGTTTGTATGTGTGCACTTATCTCTCTCTCTCTCTCTCTCTCTCTCTCTCCTATATATATATATATATATATATATATATATTATATATATATATATATAATATATATATATATATATATATATATATATAATATATATATATATATAATATATATATATATATAATATATATATACATATACATACACACACACACACACCACACACATATATATATATATATATATAAATATATCATCAGTTTTATACACGTGTATACAGATAAAAATCATTATATATATACATGCATACATTCATTCATACATACATACATACATACATACATACATACATACATACATACATACATACATACATACATACATACATACATACATACATACATATGTGTGTACGTACTAAAAAATTACAAGACTAACATGCTACCTACAAGGCTTTGGTAGCACAGTTGGTAGCATGTCACTTCCACTTTTTAACAAGTTTTCAGGATATATGTTGAGTGAGTTACAAGTTATTCAGAAAAAAACTGGAATCGGTTTCCCGAAAAATGAAATGCAACAAAACCTTAGGTTATATTAAAAATAAAACCAGCTGCATGAAAAACAAAATGTGTTTAGAATACTTTTTCACATCTCTGTGCATAGCATCACAGTTTTTTTGGGGGGGTACTAGTATTACACATGGTAATAGTTAGTATTGGTAGTTATAGTTTTTAACCAGTAAAATGTTAGTATAGTGGCAAGCATCTCTCACCTCTGATGCAAGAGACAAGTTCAATTCTTTGCTGGGTAAGCATTTTTCTTTTAAGAAGCTTAGTGGTTTGGGTTCGGGTTCACTATCATACTGTAGCCCCACCCAAGGGATTTCTTAGAGAAGGAGGTAGCTTTATGCTAGCTTATGAGATGAGAGATTTAAGTATGAAAGAAGGGATCCTAGAGGAGATAGAGGGCTGTTCACATCATATATTTTGATATCTATGGTGAAATGAAGAAGGCAATTCAACATCAATCCAGCAATAAATACCTGGAAATACTTGAGGCTGAGGGAATCAAACACAACGACATGAAGCTAAAGACAAAAAGAGAGTTCCTGTGGCAAGTGAGAAAATTACTGGCTTCAAAGCTAAATGCCAGGAACATAATTTCAGCAATACACTCGCACTCAGTCACAGTAGCTCAGTATGGTACTGAGCATTTTGTCCAATGTGCTAATGATTCTGTCAGCTCACCGCCTAACTCAATAATAATAATAATAATAATAATAATAATAATAATAATAATAATAATAATAATAATATTAATAATATAATAATAATAATAATAATAATAATAATAATAATAATGATGATGATGATGATGATGCAGTACCAGGCAGTGGCTTTCATGGCTTCTGATCTTAACTGATTGGAAGTGTTATCATGTACATTGTTTTGTCTTGGTATAAAAGATGGGCTACAGCAAATATTCTGCTCAATACCACAGATTTGCTTGTCAGTTGTTTGACCTTAACCAGTTGAGCATATCCCTTAGTGGCTGACGATATGTGCATCTCTGACCATGAGCAGAAGTAGTGGGGGAGCATCATAGCCATGTGTTGAGAGGGATTCTTTGGGGTTTGAATAATTCACCTCTGGAAACATGGGTGGTTCTTTCAACATCCTTAAACAACCCTTATTCAGGAACCTTTTGAGCGGGATGGGCTACTCAACCTGAAGAAAATTCTAACTGGGCCCCACCTGCAAGGTCATGTGCTGTTTATCTTGATATGAGATCACCATGTCGCGCACATATGGTTGTGATGCATGTGCCTGGTGAACCCTTATCAGACAGGTAGTCATGATGGGTATATTGGGCTTCATATATTTTACCCCAGTGTCACTTTGATGGCATGAACTGCTCTCTCACTCAATAATAATAATAATAGCTATATTGATAATTGTTGTATTTGCCCCAGAGGTCAACTTGAAGTGAAGAGATGTATTCTTTCATTCTTTTACTTGTTTCAATCATTTGACAGTGGCCAAGCTGGAACACCACCTTGAAGGGTTTTAGTCAGATAAATTGACCCCAGGCCAGCACCTATGTGAGGAAACAAGATCCCAACCGTAATCAACCTGTCATTTTTGGAAAATCTATAACAGTGGTTTTCAACTGGGGTCTATGTAAGATTTTGTCATTAAAATTTATGTGTAATTAATTGGTTATATTTCTACAATATACAAAATGTTTTAGCAATTTTTTAATACAATTCCTAATAAAATTTAATTATAAAAATATTTTTTAAGCATTGAATGGCTAGCAGAGACCATCCAAGAAAAATTGCCATCAAAGTGACCATAAGTATTAGGTTGTTCCAAAAATAATGGTTGATTTCAGAAACATAATTTTATTCTGGAAAAATTAACAATAAAAATGTTTTGACTAGTCAAAGTATGAGCCGTGAACATCTATGCATCTCTGCCATCGATTAATGAGATTATTCATGCCTCGTTGATAAAAACTTATTGGCTTTGATGCTAAGAAATCTTTAAAAGCTGATTACACCTCTGGTTTGGACCTGAAAGTTTTGTTACTTAAAATGCTTATAAAATGGTAGTCAGTGGGTGAAAGATCAGGAGAATATGAAGGATGTGGTAAAGTCTCATATCCCAAGTCAGTGAGTTTCTGCAGCGTCATTCTTGCAACATGTGGCTTTGCATAATCATGGGGCATAATTGGGCCATGCCAATTCACCAATGCAGGTCTCACTTTTTGCAAGGGAGGATGCATTTCAGCGAGTTGACTGCAGTAAACTTCTGCTGCAATCCTCTGATTGGCAGTCAGAAAGCTGTAATGGACAACACCAATCGCAGACCAGCAGACAATCACCATAATCTTTTGCTGATGCAACTTTGGCTTTGGGAAATGTTTGGGGAACTCTTCACGATCAAGCCATTGATCTGGTTGTTTACGATTATCATAAAGGATCCACTTTTCACCACAAGTGACTATTCAGTCAAGAAAAGGATCACTGGTGTTTTGCAGAAAGAGCATTGAGTACACTTCAAAATGCCAAACATTTTGATTTTTCTGGAGCTCATCTGGTACCCATTTATCAAGCTTTTTCACCTTACCAATCTTCTGCATATTACGTGAGACTGTTGCAAAACTGGCACCAAGTGCTTGAGACATTTCTCTGACACTTTGACATGAGTTTTGTTCAACAATTGCTTTCAATTGTTCATTCTCAAGACTACAAGACCGTCATCTACCTTCTTCATCTTCAAGGCTCTCATCACCACTCCAGAATTTCTGAAACCACCTTCGTACTGTGTGATCACTTGTGGACCCTTCTCCCCATACTCTGTTGATATTGACTGTAGTTTGGGAGGCATTGTGCCTAAGCTTGAACTCATGCAAGAAAAGTAAGCAAAGGTTCTATTTTTGTCATGTTCATAATTAAGAACACCTATGCTTCAAGAATGTTTTCTGTCTGAAATAAGTAGAAAATTATTAAAGAGTATACATCAATTATTAAGTAAGTCGAAATTCACTTAAAATATAATTAAAATACTATGATAAAATTACATTTCAAAACACAACACTTAGAGCTGCCATTATTTTCGGAACAACCTAATAAAGAAAAACAAATGGTTGGGAAACACTGACCCAGATATACATTTTTATCTAATGTGCATCTTAACTTTTTTATGAATTTAGGTACTGTTTCTGGCAGGTTGAAAAACCATGGAAAGACTCCCTTCATTGAATCATAAATATTATTTTTTGAACACTGAATTGCAGTTAAACCAGCAAAAATACAGGGTAAATAACCCTTACAAAGCAGAAAAATTCGTCAACAACCAACCATGGGACTTGAACCTATATCCCTCAAAGCCTCTGGCCAAGTACTTTACCATTAAGCCAAACTACCCACTGACAAATTCAACACCAAATTAAGACACTAAATAGCTTAATGTACAACTACATGTATAAATATAAACAAACTAACATTTTTTTTTCTGCATTTGGAAAAATATCCTCTAATTTGTATCATTCAACATACATTTCAATGCTTATAAAAAAAATGCTAGTTTGTTCATATTTATACACATAGTCATGAATATAATGTTTTCTAATATGGGCACAAAGTTACAACAAGTCTTTATTAACCTTAGTTCATGACTGGTACATATTTTATTGCCCATGATGGATTCAACAAAATGTAAAGTTGGCTCCATCAGGATTTGAACTCAGAATTTAAAGATCTGTGACTAGATACTTTCAGTTATTTGGTCCAGTGTTCTGCTGATATTACTGACTACCACCAACTTCTTTCTTAATCTACAAGTCAGACATTCCAGTTTGTAAACTATAAAACAGATGAGAAAATAATTTCTTCACTGACAACACTGTTTTCAATCACACTTTGTATTTCTTTGTGTGTGTGTGTGTGTGTGTGTGTGTGTGTGTGTGTGTGTGTGTGTGTGTGTGTGTGTGTGTGTGTGTTTTGTAAGCATGTGATTTGTGTGTATGAATGAGTATGTACAAGCTGAATCTTTGCATGCATGGGTATAATATGCATACATATATGTGTATGTGTGCGTGTTTGTGTATGTACATGTATACGTATACTTCCATGTATATATGTATACAAAACATATATATATATGCACACACATATATTGCCCATATCTGTGAGTATGTATATACATATACACAAATATATATCTATGTATACATACACACACATACATATGAATGTATACACATATGTATGTAAGTGTGAGTGTGTGTGTTTGCGAGTGTATGATTTTCTTGTTCTTTAGAAATAGCATATCACACCATATAACAGAAGTCAGTGGAATATTGTCAGGTAATAATAAAAAAAAATTTATATACAGTGGAGAGCTAAATATATTATTTGTTTCGCTCATATAAGCACTTCATGGCAACAATGAGGAATTGGAATGATTTACTTATGTAATGAGAAACCTAAATTTACTATGAGTGAATAAAAAGGTTAGTAGATCAAATCTCAGCTAGGTTTTTGTTACACTTATAGAGGTATATTTCAAAAACGCAGAAAATGAAGGAATACATGAAAACATCATTTGAAAGAAAAATGGCTTCAATTCTTTACTCTTTTACTTGTTTCAGTCATTTGACTGTGGCCATGCTGGAGCACCACCTTTAGTCGAGCAAATCGACCCTAGGACTTATTCTTTGTAAGCCTAGTATTTATTCTGTCGGTCTCTTTGGCCGAACCGCTAAGTTACGGGGACGTAAACACACCAGCATCAGTTGTCAAGCGATGTTGGGGGGACAAACACAGACACACAAACATATACACACGCATACATATATATACATATATACAATGGGCTTCTTTCAGTTTCTGTCCACCAAATCCACTCACAAGGCTTGGGTCAGCCCGAGGCTATAGTAGAAGACACTTGCCCAAGGTGCCACGCAGTGGGACTGAACCCAAAACCATGTGGTTGGTAAGCAAGCTACTTACCACACAGCCACTCCTATGCCTATTTGTTTGGATATTGTGAAGGGCTGTTATAATAGATCATTGGATATACTTTATTCACACATATGCACACAAACATATATCACTTGCTAATTGTAAGCAGGTGTAATTGTCATACAAGCAATGTCATTTATTTGCTATCTTCCATGAAAATATGTCAAGCCATTTTTGCTGTTCTTGTTGGAAGGAGTCAGAAAAATATTATTTTGCTTGGAAACAGATGAGAGCTGGTGGCAGAAAGAGTGACCTACTGTAGAAAATCTACCCTGGGTGAATTTCATCTGATTCATGCAAGCATGTTAATCTCAATTTAAAATGATGACCTTATACATGCATGCAAACATACAGCCACTACACACTTTTTATTTTCTCTCCTTGTTTCTTTCTGTGTTCCCTTCTGTGGAAGAGCATAGGCTCGAAACGTTAAAGACTTCTTCACTTCCTGAGCTTTAAACTAATACATCTGTTTGTTGTCTACACCACCTGTCTTCGTCTTTTGTTTTTTTGTGAATTCTCTACATACATACATACATACATACATACATACATACATACATACATACATACATACATACATACATACATACAGCACGCTGCACACTCTGCTAAGTGGTTGGCATTAGGAAAGGTATTCAGTCATAGAAACCATGCCACAACAGATAGTTGGTGTCGGGACAGCTCCTGCTAGCCAGCTCCAATTCAAACCATCCAACCCATGCCAGCACAAAAAGAGGATGCTAAAGGATGATGATGATACATTCCTACATACATACATACATAAAAAGAAATGCTTGTGGAATATACCAGTGAAGACCTCAATAAAATGTAAGCACAACAGACCTGATATAATGATTTGGGATAGAGAAGAGAAACTGTGTACAGTTGTGAAAATTAGCTGCCCAGTAGATGTTAACATAAAGCTGGTGATTAGTGGAAAAGAGAACACCTATACTGAACTATTAAGAAATCTAGTTACTCTATCCAGATTATAAGTTCAGGTTTATACCTGTAAGAATGTATGTATATATGTATGTATGTATGTATGTATGTATGTATGTATGTATGTATGTATGTATGTATGTATGTATGTACGTATGTATGTATGTACATATGTATGTATGTATGTCGTCATCATCTTTATCACCATCATCATCATTCAATTTTCATTTTCCATGCTAGCATGGGTTGGATAATTTGACAGGAGCTGACCATCTGAAGAGCTTTTTATGATCCATGTCTGTTTTGGCATGGTTTCTATGGCTGGATGCACTTCCTAATGCCAACCACTTTACAGAATGTAATTGGTGCTTTTATACAGCACCAGTGTGGGTTTTTTTATGTGACAAAAGCCCCTATGAGCCTGCAAGATTAGAGATGCTCAGCTGGATAGGGTTGCAGAGGACAAGCCTGTATGCAAGGACAGCCATGCTTTTAATTAGCTTCGTGGGTCTTTTCAAGCACAGCAACCTGCAAGGAGTCTCAGTCTCCTGTCATCTCCTCTGTGATTCCCCAACATCTACAGATCCTTTCTCACTACTCCGTCCCATGTTTTCCTGGGTCTTCCACTTGTACTTGTTCATTTTACAATTAGAGATTGGTATCGCTTGATGCAACTGTCTTCATTCATGCATATTACATGGCCATACCAGCTGTCTTCTCTCTTGCACACCACATCTGATGCTACATATACCCAGTTTTTCTCTCAAATCACTTTCACTCTATTGTATATGCACTCTGACATTATCCAGTGAATCATGCTGGCTTCATTTCTTTCAAGTCTTCAGATATCATCAGTAGTCACAGCCCATGTCTCACTGCCATATAGGACAGCTGTTTGTACACAGGCACCAAACAACCTACCTTTCACTCTGAGGAAGAGGCCCTTCATTACTAAGAGAGGTAGTAACTCTCTGAACTTCACCTAGCCTATTCTTATTCTAGCAGCTATGCTTTCAGAACAACTACTCCTACTACTAACTTGTTCACTTAAGTAATGGAAACTGTCAACTATGTCTAAGGATCGTCCCTGGCATATGAGAGCATCTAGTTTTGGTGTATTCTTGGTGTTTGATGTACCTACACATCTGCCACATGAAATTACTAGCCTTGTGCCAAAGTTCAAAACCATCATGCATATGTATATATATATATATATATATATATATATATATAAATGGGCATACCATAACTCCTTTTCTACTCTAGACACAAGGCCCAAAACTTTGGGGAAGGGGACCAGTTGATTAGATCAACCCTAGTACATAACTGGTACTTAACTTATCGACCCCAAAAGGATGAAAGGCAAAGTCAACCTCAGCAGAATTTGAACTCGGAACATAAGGACAGACAAAATACCTGCTAAGCATTTCACTCAGGGTGCTGTTTCTTATTTCTTCATTGCCCACAAGGGGCTAAACATAGAGGGGACAAACAAGGACAGACAAAGGGATTAAGTCGATTACATCGACCCCAGTGCGTAACTGGTACTTAACTTATCGACCCTGAAAGGATGAAAGGCAAAGTCAACCTGGGCAGAATTTGAACTCGGAACATAAAGACAGGCGAAATACCCACTAAGCATTTCGCCCAGCATGCTAACGTTTCTGCCAGCTCACCCCCTTGGGCATATCTCAACTTACATCAGTAAATGGTTCCAAGACATGCAACTTAATCCCAAAAATGGTATAATACAAAAGAACACTTTTAAAAATTTATTAACTCGTATCTGTTTTAGTAAATGATTCATATATATTTTCACATGTAATTTATTTGCATTTGCATTTCAGTATTGCTTTTTAGGGTATTTTATAATCTCTATACTTTTAAATACGTTCACTGAAATCAACACATAAAGTCAAATAAAACACCTGAAGTTGGGGCTTATTTTCCCATTAATTTCTTTAAAAAAAATTAACAGAACTAAAAAAGATGTAACATGAAATGATGTAAACTAAGGTATGCGTGTACATGCATGCATTTGGGAGTGCATCATTCATTGTTTTATGTCAGCAATGGTGAGGAA
>NC_042997.1:126488769-126493769 GCF_006345805.1 Octopus sinensis | reverse complement strand
ACATGGTTCTGGGATCAGTCCCACTGCATAGCACCTTTGGCAAGTATCTTCTATTTTAGGCTCAGGCCGACCAAAGGCTTGTGAGTGGATTTGGTAGACAGAAACTGAAAAAAAGCTAAAATTTTCCAAGGCAGTGCCCCAGCATGGCCACAGTCTAATGACTGAAACAAGTAAAAGATAAAGATATGCATGTAGGTTGTCAGGCAGTGGTGGGAGAACAAACACACACACACGCATACATGCATGCACACACACATACACACATGCACACGCATAAAAACCCACACACACATGCACACATGCACATGTACAAAAAACATGCACATACACGTGCACACATGCAAACTCACACACACATGCGCATACACAAACGTGCACACAAACACACATACATAAATACAGACATACACACGCACACACACACACACACACATATAGATATATGCAAAAGCCTTCTTTCCGTTTCCATCTACAAAATTCACTGACAAGGCATTGGCTGCCCCGGTGTTGTAGCAGATGCCGCTTTCTCCCTAAGTGCTGCCCAGTGGGGTGGAACTTGAAACTACATGGTTGTGAGGCGAACTTCTCAACTACGCATAACCTCACTCTGACCACATTTCAATGATTCTTGTATCAACATATCAAGAACAACGAAACTGTATCTCTTCAGATCCAGGAATGACTTCTGGTTTGAACAGTTACTGATCCTCTTCAGAATTTCAGTCCTTCACTTGAATTCAACACAAATGCTAAAATTGGGCAAAGCCTATCAGCTTCTAAGTTGTCTTCTTTAACATAGTCTACATTTATTGTTGCAAGAAGAAAAAGGCTGAACTTTGTACAAAATAGTCATTACAAACAATATATTTAAATGAATTGACTTGTTATGTCATGGAAAGATTCATATTTATTGTTCTGCTTCCTTGTATCAATTCATTTTATCTGATATTATTTATACAGATTGGTGCTGGTGCGGTTGGCACCAACCGATTGTGGCCGCTGCCAGCCTCCCCTGGCTCCTGTGCCGGTGGCATGTAAAAAGCACCCACTACACTCATGGAGTGGTGGGCTTTAGGAAGGGCATCCAGCTGTAGAAACACTGCCAGATCAGACTGGAGTCTGGTGCAGCCTCCTGGCTTCCCAAACCCTGATCGAACCGTCCAACCCATACTAGTATGGAAAACAGACATTAAACGATGATGATGATATTTATACAGATTATGTCATGACATATTCTTTACTTAATACAGAGTCTCATACTTTTGGCCACCATTTGATTTTGATTTCCTCAATACCAACAAAGATTTCTTTCTCACCTATTCCACCTATATTTGGTATACCCATTCTTAACTGTCCCCAATGAATTTTACATTGGTAACATAATCTCTAGTTTTCAATCCTAAATAAGGTTTTGATATATCTGAAATACTGCTCATATATTTGAGAGCATATTTTCAAGCTTAAAATTGCTGAAGCACATTCATTGTCAACTATCGGAACACTGCATACTTCAAATATTCCTGAAATTCACCCACACTGCTCCTGGTATTTCCAGGGACTTTCAGAAGTTCTCAGCATTCAAAACCTTATCAATCCTATAATGAGAAAAGGGCCGCAATTTATCATTTTCCATATTTAGCCATGACAGTCTTTATCATGTAATCTTAACCTTAAGCCAATTGTTTTTCAGGCACATTTTTGTGGGTGTTAAGAGTACAGAAAAATTCTATGCAGTTTCATGCCAATTCATGGTCATACGTAAATTGAAATGCTTGGGATATACAACAAAGATGTCTTCTTGGTGAACCAGCAGCCATGCTTCTCTGACATTGTGTTAAAAGATCTCTAATCACCAAGCATACAATTTCACCTTTCATCAAGCTTGCACTCTCACACACTATGTTGCAAGCATCCAGCATAATGTTTTATGAAAGGCAACAATTTTAATATCAGTCTGTATATAAACATTTTAATATAATTTAAATATTGTGATTGGTTTTATTTTGGAATAGCACACGGCCAGATCAAATAATATAGTTCCCAGCTAATCAAGTCTACACACTTATATTTTTTATGACATTTTTAATGTTAACTTTTGTCCATTTTTATGTTTTATTCTGTGTACTCTACATGTACTTCTAGCTTTCGTTGATATCTTCCTTTTCTTATACTATGTCTGCTTTCTGTCTCGTCTTTTAACCTTTTCTAATGAGTTGTAGTAAAGCTGTGCACTGTATGCAATAAGCTCATTATGTATTATATTATATCTGGGGCAATGATGTCGCTACGTACGTGGACATCTAACATTACATTCAAATAAAGGCCATCCAGCTAATTGCCAATGTTTCCCACTACCAACATTGGATTGCAGTTCTGCTGTTTTTACCTTTATCTCTTCTAGTGCTAGTATAAATAAATCTGTTTCTCTGAACTAGTATGATACATACCACCCTTGTATATATAAATATATCAGTAATAGATGAAAATTGTTCAGCTACAGTATAGGTATTGCTAGGTGCATGCTTCTGCTTTTTGTAGGGCTTCATCAATAGCATGTACCCATGGGTAATCTCATGCTATTACAAAATCTGTAAGGAAAACATGACTGAAAATAACTGATGTTGAAATTAGCCAGCCTATTAAATAAAAATTCAGTATAGGCACAGGAGTGGCTGTGTCGTAAGTAGCTTGCTTACCAACCACATGGTTCTGGGTTCAGTCTCACTGCATGGTACCTTGGGCAAGTGTCTTCTACTATAGCCTCAAGCCAACCAAAGCCTTGTGAGTGGATTTGGTAAACGGAAACTGAAAGAAGCCCATCGTATATAAGTATATATATATGTATATGTTTGTGTGTCTGTGTTTGTTCCCACAACATCGCTTGATAACCGATGCTGGTGTGTTTATGTCCCTGTAACTTAGCAGTTCAGCAAGAGACCAATAGAATAATCACTAGGCTTACAAAGAATAAGTCCTGGGGTCGATTTGCTCGACTAAAGGTAGTGCTCCAGCATGGCCACAGTCAAATGACTGAAACTAGTAAAAGAGTAAAGAGAGAATAGGTAGCAGAAGTTGTATTAGTTTAAAATAGCAATTTGTATTTCATACTTAATGCAGATACACCATTGAAAGCCTAGTTAACTGTGATTTTCATCCTGAGATATATCTCTTATAGATGTAAAAGATGAAAATCATCCAGTGGAAGTGGTGGTTTTACTTGATGTGTAATGGATACTTGGTACTGATGAGGCCTCAGAAAGTAGAAATGTGTATCTAGCATCTTCAACTCTGCTACTGGATGATTTTACATTCACTACTGATATATTTTTGTGTTATTTAACACTGTAAATCTATAAGAGATACTATCTAAGGATTAATTCCATGATGTATCTCTGCATTAAGTATGATACACAGATTGTTGTTTTAAACTAACACTGCCTCTGTTATGCATAATGAAGTATATAAATACATTCATATATACATACATCATCATCATCATCATCATTTGACATCCGTTGTCCATGCTGGCATGGGTTGGACAGTTTTACTAGTGATGATAAGTTGAGAGGCTGCACTAGACTCCAGTCTGGTCTGGCATGGTTTCTACAGCTGGATACCCTCCCTAATGCCAACCACTCCAAAAGTATGATGAGTGCTTTTACATGTCACGGGCATGGGCAAAAATTCTGAATAATTTTTCTGCTTTTTTGACGGAATTTTTGAGAGCAGTTGGGTTCATTTTTAGTATTCTCGTTTGTGAGAGCAGTCGAGTTATTTCAGCTATTCTCATTTTAAAAATCATCTCTGGCTAATTGTTGAGAGGACGTTGGTGTTGCCTTGGAAGAGGTTTGCACTCTCTGAATGCTCTTGTTTTTATTAGAAATGGGTAAAGCAACATATGACCATCCCTGTATATATAATCTATGAGAGTACAAACTGATTAGATTTTGGAATCAATCCAGTATCAGACAAAGATACTGAATTATTTTTCTGTTTTTTTTTACTTGACTTTTGAGAGCAGTCAGGTTCATTTTTAGTATTCTTATTTGTGAGAGCAGTCGAGATTATAATAATAATAATGAAATAATTGTATACAGTGCTCAGGTGCACCACAACTTGTCAAAAGTGCGTATAAATCATATGAGGTAATGTACAAATGTCTGGGAAGTGAATAGTGTATGAGTCAGATACATGCTTGCGGGTGTATGGAGGAGAGAAAATCAGATGTAGTGTTGGCGAATCTCAGGAAGCATGGAAGTTTTGAAGGATGCAGTGCTCCGACAACTAACAACTGATGCCGACAGTTTGTTCCATACTTCAGCAACTCTTAGCGTGAAAAAATGTTTCCGAAAGTCATGGGAGCTGTGCTGTTCTCTGACTTTGTAAACATGTCCACGGGTGTTAGACAGATGGAGTTTGAAAAGGTGCTCAGAGTTATAGTTAGTAAGATGGTTAATAATTTTATGGGTGTCTACCAAGTCAGCTGCCAGACACCGGAGTTTCAATGTATCCATGCCCAGGGATGTAAGGCATTCAGAATATGGTAAATGCCTGATGGAGGGTGTTCTCTTGGTTGCACATCACTGAACGGTTTCCAGATGATTAATATCCTGGGCAAGTAAGGGGTTCGAGACCAATGATGCAAATTCCAGGTGAGGCCGCACCATAGCTATATAAAGCCTCAGATAGATAGCCAGAGAGTGGCTCACAAAGGACTTGGTAAGTAATGCCAAGACACCCTCAGCCTTCTTGGCAATTTTAGCAATATGTTTTGTCCAATGCAAATTGCTGTCAACAATAATGCCCTGGTCACATTCACAAGAGGACTTTTTGAGATTAGTGTTGTGGAGGGAGTAAGTAGACGCTGGGTTTTTCCTCCCAAAATGCATGGTGGTACATTTGTCCACAGCCAGCTTGAGTTGCCCGTCCATGATCCATTGCTGCATTGTGTCCAAGTCTGATTGCAATAAAGATCTATAGTGTACAGGATCTGTCCTCTT
>NC_042997.1:126478769-126483769 GCF_006345805.1 Octopus sinensis | reverse complement strand
CATACAAGGCACCCGCTACACTCTCGGAGTGGTTGACATTTGGAAGGGCATCCAGCTGTAGAAACATTGCTGGATCAGATTGGAGCCTGGTGCAGCCACTGGCTTTTCAGACCTCAGTCAAACTGTATAACTCATGCCAGCATGGAAAACGGATGTCAAACAATGATGATGGTGATTCAGAGCTGAGTTGTTGAAGCAGAAATATCATAGTAGCAAATGTTCTGCTCAATACCATAGATTTACTTGTCACTTGCTTGACCTTAACCACTTGAGCATGTCCTTTAGTGGCTGACAATATGTGCCTCTCTGATCATGAACAGGAGTAGTGGGGAAGCATCATAGACATCTGTTGAGAGGGATTCTTTGGGGTTTGAAAAAATGTATCAAAAGCAAATTTTGAAGGAAATTTTTCATACTTTCTAGGGGTAAACAAATAGGAAGCAACAGTAGCTAATCAAGGACAAAAATCATGTTACACAGTGTATCAGGCTTTAATGCACCTTGCAATGCAATTAGTCATTATTAAAGTGGGAAGGAAAGTGGGTGAGCTTGCAGAATCATTAACCTGATAGGTAAAATGTTTAGTGACATTTCTATGGGCTCTTTACATTCTGAGTTCAAATTCTTTCATTCTTTTAGGGGTTAATTAAATAAGTATCAGTCAACCACTAGGTATGTGTAATCAACTACCCACTCTTATAAAAATTGCTGGTTTTGTGCTAACATTTTAAACCATTAAATCATTATAGTGATCGTTACCAGCGTCGCCTTACTGGCACTTGTGCCAGTGGCACATGAAAAAAGCATTCGAGCGAGAGCATTGCCAGTGCTGCTGGACTGGCTCCTGTGCAGGTGGCATGTAAAAAACACCATTTTTGAGTGTGGCCATTGCCAGTACCATCTGACTGGCCCTCATGCCGGTGGCACGTAAATGCACCCACTACACTCTCAGGGTGGTTGCATTAGGAAGGGCATCAAGCTGTAGAAACTCTGCCAGATCGGATTGGAGTCTGGTGTAGCCATATGGTTCGCCAGTCCACAGTCAAATCGTCCAACCCATGCTAGCATGGAAAGCAGACATTAAATGATGATGATGATGATGACAACGACGACGACGATGATGATGATGATAATGATGAGTGGGAGAGCTGGAGAGATATAGATGATCAAATGGTTAAACTAAAGAGTCAAGGACTGATGTTTTATTGCTTCTATCACTGACACTGTACATATTCAGAGACAATGGTGCAGTAGGAGCCTTATTTAATTAGCTCGTATTTCATTATATAATTGATTGAATCATTAAAAGCATTGTACTGAAATATGTCAGTGACACTGGAGAAGTTGATGAAAAGCTGCTCCGGTGTTCATCCTTAGACCATAGTTCCACAATTCATCCAGAATTTACAACCCATTTTACTCCTGACAAATTGACAGAGCTATTAGAACATCAGACAGAATTCTTCATGGTATTTATTCTGACTCCATGCACTCTGTGTTCAAGCTCAGCCTTTTTTCTTATTCTTTTGGAGGTTGATAAAACGGTAACAATCCAAGGAAGTGCATTGGTGGAACTGTAAGAATGTCAGACTTGATTCTTTGCAATATTTGCCTGGCTCTTTGCATTCTGAGTTCAAATGCCACCATGGCTTATTTGGGTGATAGACTTAATCTGTTGCCTACTTTAATACCACTAACTGACCTCTTACATAGCTTAACCCTTTAACATTTAAACTGGTCGTAGCCGACCCAAATATTGTACCTGCTTTATGTTCAAACCAGACAGATCTGGCACCTCACACCTACCCTATAATGTCATTTTAAAACAGACAGTCACATCATCAAAATCTCAAAGCAGTGAGACAATATGTGATTGGCACTTATGCCCGTGCTAGTAGGGTGCCAAGAGGACCATCCGAGCGTGATCGTTGCCAGAGAAGCCAACTGGCTTCTGTGCCAGTGGCACGTAAAAGGGCACCATTCGAGCATGATCGTTACCAAAGTCGCCTTACTGGCACCTGTGCTGGTGGCATGTGTAAAAGGATTCGAGCGAGGTCATTGCCAGTACCACCTGACTGGCCCTCGTGCCGGTGGCACGTGAAAAGCACCCACTACACTCTCGGAGTGGTTGGCGTTAGGAAGGGCATCCAGCAGTAGAAACTCTGCCAAATCAAGATTGGAGCCTGGTGCAGCCATCTGGTTTGCCAGTCCTCAGTCAAAATCGTCCAACCCATGCTAGCATGGAAAGCGGACATTAAACGATGATGATGATGATTACATTTGAAAGAGAAATCTGAATACTAAAGGTAAAACACACCCTTTGAACATTGTGTGATCTTGAGAAGACCCATCAAGCCAAATGAAATTGGAGTCATGGCTGATGCCAGTATCATATACCTGGCGCCCATGCCGCTGGTATGTAAAAAGCACCCTTCGAACTTTGGGCCTCATGGAGGCAGTGACAAGTGACTGAGACCTGTGGCAATTTACAGTACTTGAGAAGACCTGTCAAACCAAGTGAGATCGTAGTCATGGGCTGATGCCAGTGTTTCATAACTGGCACCAGTGCCAGTAGCACATAAAAAGCACTCGCTACAAGTTTGGAGTGGTTGGCATTAGGAAGGGCATCCAGCTATAGAAACACTGCTAAATCACATTGAAACCTGGTGCGGATCCTCAATTTACCAGTTTTCAGTCAAACTGTCCAACCCATGCTAGCAACAGATGTTAAATGATGATGATGATGATGGTGGTGGTGGTGGTGGTGGTGGTGGTGGTGGTGGTGGTTATGATTATGATGATGATGATGATGATGCACCCTCTTGCCCATTCTTTTAGACCTGTGCCTACACGACCTTCCCACACACCTTCAATACACACACAGCTTCGTATACAGATGATACCATATTGAGACTCTACCACAATTGTCAAGGCACCTCTTTAATAACTTGATATTCTGTAGTAATGCATGCCTGTGGAACTGAAGACAAAGTTACCAAGAAGTTGTTGCAGTGTTCCCTCAAACCATAGTTCCATTATTATTATTTGGTAGTTCTTGCAACTGGACTTGAGCCAAGGTCCTAATTACAAATTATCTGTGGTGGCTGATGAGAAACAGACTAAATCAAAAGGTACTTATTATACTTAAGTGAAGAGAATAGCCATCGTCCTTGAAATATAAGCAAACATAGGAAATCAGGAAGGATGCCAAAGTTTTTGGTTTATGGAGGGAGACACTGAATTTGGTAGCAGCTAATTTAATTCTATTACTTTTGAGTCAAAATTTCGAGGTGACTGATGTCAGTTTGGAGTAGCTGTGCAGCTGTGTCTGAAGAATGGTGTGAGTATATAAGTATGGTGGAGGCGCAATGGCCCAGTGGTTAGGGCAGCGGACTCGCAGTCGTAGGATTGTGGTTTTGATTCCCAGACAAGGCGTTGTGAGTGTTTATTGAGCAAAAACACCTAAAGCTCCATGAGGCTCCGGCAGGGGGTGGTGGTGATCCCTGTTGTACTCTTTCGCCACAACTTTCTCTCACTATTTCTTCTGTTGGGCTGCTCGCTTAGCCAGCAGGGTGGCGTCATTTGCAGGCTATAACAATGTGTAGTGCATTATGACCAACGATGTGTAGCAACATCTGATAGCCTGGTCGGTCACAGTGATTACGGTGATATAAGTATGACGCCAACAGTATATGACAAAGGTGTATTTCAGGATAATTTGGTTGATATTTCTAACAGAGCAGGTGACCACATAGGAGCTACCTTGGTGTGTTATTTTACTGGAGGGAGATTGTGTTATGTGAGTTATACTATATTAGATGATTAGACAGAAATTATGATTTGGGAATTGACTATATTATATTCTTTTCTACTCTAGGCACAAGGCCTGAAATTTGGTGGGAGGGGACCAGTTGATTAGATCGACCCCAATACACAACTGGTACTTAATTTATCGACCCCCAAAAGAATGAAAGGCAAAGTCGATCTCGACAGAATTTGAACTCAGAACGTAAAGACAGATGATATACCGCTAAGGGTTTTGCCCGGTGTGCTAACGTGACTGTATTATGAGATAGGGAAATAAATGGTCAAAAATTATACAGCAGGAGTTGTGTGACAGGATTCAAAGATGACCAGAAAAAAATTGTACTGTATTCTATCATCATTTTCCTCCACCTCATCATCACCATCATCATAATCATCATCATCATCATCATTGCCTTTGGGTCATACTCACTCACGAGTGACAACTGACTTCACCTAATAAAACTTTTTATACATAACATAGATTTATAAGCAGAGTTAAGTTTGTTTGCATTTTTTTTTGTATATTTTTGTCACTCTTTTTTTATCATGGCCAATACATTCACCACCAAACATTCACCACCAACGTCCCTGGTGAGCTGGCAGAAACATTAGCATGCCGGGTGAAATGCTTAACGTTATTTTGTGTCTTTATGTTCTGAGTTCAAATTCCACCGAGGTCGACTTTGCCCTTCATCCTTCCAGTGTCGATAAATTAAGTACCAGTTATGCACTGGGATTAATGTAATCGACTTAATCCCTTTGTCTGTCCTTGTTTGTTCCCTCTATGTTTAGCCCTTTGTGGGAAATAAAGAAATAAGAAACATTAGCACGCCAGGTGAAATGCTCAGCGTTATTTACATTCTGAGCTCAAATTCCGCTGAGGTTGAGTTTGCCTTTAATTCTTTTGGGATCAATAAACTAAGTACCAGTTGCCCACTCCCCCAAAATGTCAGGCTTTGTGCCTAGAATAGAAAAGAATGCCTCTCCACCATTTCATTCCATCCTCCCCCGCCCCCATCACCAAATTCTAGTCAACATCTTTCCTCTACCTTCCAATTCATTTTATCAAAGACATCTCCCAGCAAGACCCTTGTTCATCATTCAGTTATACTCACACTCAGCTTCTATCTCTTACCATCCCTTACTTTCTCCATACACTATAGCTATTTCCAACCAGCCTCCCTTCTTGTTCT
>NC_042997.1:126431269-126476269 GCF_006345805.1 Octopus sinensis | reverse complement strand
CTATTTCTTTCACACCTTCCCCACCAACACAAAACTCATATTTACCATCAACCATCATAACCATCATAACCATCATAATCATCATAATCATCATCATCATCATCATAATCGTCCTTCAACGTGGTTGAACAACCAATCCCAACCATTTTGAATTCACAGTACAGTTACTGAATAGATTAACATGACTCAGGAGGTTTCTGTAACCCAAGTGGGTTTCATGAGTCACCAGCTCATCCTTGTAAGGCCGATCCATTGCAAGGTTATCCATCTACAGCTGAATGGACAGGAGCAATGTGAAATGAAGTGTCTTCCTCAATAACACAATGCACAGCTGGTCTGGGAATTGAAACCACAATCTCATGACCGGGAGTGCAATACTCTAACCACTAGGCCATGTGCCATCACCCATGCCTCCACCCTTGTTCAATATTCCCAACACTCATCTCTACCCCCATCTTTAATCATCTGTCACTCACTTTTCACATGATTGTAAAACTTAAACACCCACCCTACATGACCATCCCTTCATATTATCTCTTATGATCATCTTGCGTCATGAAGGTAGACCCTAAAATCTCATCACCACCATCTTTGTCCCTCTTCCCATCCCTCATGACATTTGCCTGGGTTGACAGGGTTTATTTAATGATTAGTTTACTTCCACTGCTCACACGCACGTGTGTGGGTGGGTGCATGTGTGTGTGTGAGCGTGCGTGTGAGTGTGTGTGTGTGTGCGTACATATGTGTGTTTTTGTGAGTGCATGTGAGTGTGTGTGTGTTTGTGTGTGTGCATGTGTGTGTGCTTGTGTGTTTGTGCGTGTTTGTGTGTGCATGTGAGTGTGTGTGAGTGTGTGTGAGTGTGCATGTGTGTGTTTGCATGTGTGTGATTCCGTGTGTGTGTTTGCGTGTGTGTATATGTGAGTGCATGTGTGGGCGTGTATGTGCATGTGAGTGTGTGCTTGTGTGTTAGTGTGTTTGTCTGTGTGTGCATGTGTGTGTGTGTGTTTGTGAGTGCATGTGTGTGTGGGTGCATGTGAGTGCATGTGTGTGTGTGAGTGTGTGTATTTGTGAGTTTTTGTTTGCGTGTGTGTGTGTATATGTGTGAGTGTGTTGCATGTGTATGCATACATACATACATACAAACAAACTTACATGTATAGATATAAATAACAATGATATATATATATTCTTTTATTCATTTATTTGTTTCAGTCATTTGACTGTGGCCATGCAGGAGCACCACCTTTAGTTGAACACATCGACCCCATGACTTATTCTTTGTAAGCCTAGTACTTATTCTATCAGTATCTTTTGCCAAACTGCTAAGGTATGGGGGACGCAAATACACAGCATCTGTTATCTAGTGATGATGGACACAGACACACACACACAAAAACATATATCATCATCATCATCACCATCATTTAACGTCCGTTTTCCATGCTAGCATGGGTTGGACGGTTCGACCGGGGTCTAGGAAGCCATGAGGCTGCACCAGACTCCAGTCTGATCTGGCAGTGTTTCTACAGCTGGATATCCTTCCTAACACCAACCACTGTATGAGTGTAGTGGGTGCTTTTTACATGCCACCGGCACAGGAGCCAGCGGGGGGCTGGCAACAGCCATGATCAGTTGGTGGTTTTATGCATGCCACTGGCACATACATACATTCATACATGATGATATACATGCAACGGGCTTCTTTTATTTTCCATCTACCAAATCCACTCACAAGGCTTCGGTCAGCCTGAGGCTTATAGTAGAAGTCCAAGGTGTCACATAGTGGGACTAAACCTGGAACCATGCAACTGGGGAGCAAGCTTCTTACCACACAGCCATGCCTCAAATAGATGTGCCCCCAAAATTCCAGTTTGAACAACGGTTGAAGTTGTGATTATGTGATTATGTTGTTCAAAACAGCTAAAGATGGCTTCTCTTTGAGTCGGTAGGTGAAGGTTAAGGTAGTGAGGAAAAGCAAGCAATTAGGCAAGGCATTTCAGGGACATTAAATTTAATTCAATCTACATAATGAATTTTTACCCTTCATTATGTAGCTAAATTAGATTGAATTAAATCAAATAAAATATCCTTGTCATGTCTTGTCTATTTGTTTGCTTCATCACTACTTTAACCTATATATATATATATATATATATATATATATATATATATATATATATATATATATATGTATATGTATGTATAAAATAAGATCATAAATGGGTTAAAGGTTCACTACAACTGTTTCAAACACATTTTTTATTGATGAATAATTTAATTACATCATGAAAAATATCATTTTCTTCAAGTGAATTAAAGATCTAAGATTTTAATTCACCTGAAGAAAACAGTTTTTTTCAGGATGTAATCAAATTATTCATCAATAAAAAAAATGTGCTTGAAACAGCTGTAGTGAATCTTAAACCCATTTGTGTTCTTTTTTTATGTAAATACTGTACCTGGAACCTTCTCTAAGCTGGATCTGGAACTTACATTCAATCATGAAACTCCACCAGTATATAATTTCATGTGCATCTATATCTCTACGTATGTGTATATTTGTGTGTGCTTGTATGTGTAAGTGTATGGGTGTATCCATGTATGCATGAGTATATACATATGTGTTTGTATATGGCATATACATGGATGTGCAGATCTCGATTCTCACTTGGTGTCCTTAATATTAAAATACCTTGATTTTAACAAATCCTTCAAATGTTTAATTAATTATATATGAGTGTGTGTGTGTGTGTGTGTGTGTGTGTGTGTGTGTGTGTGTGTGTGTGTGTGGAGGTGCAATGGCTCAGTGGTTAGGGCAGTGGACTCACAGTCGTAGGATTGTGGTTTCGATTCCCAGACTGGGTGTTGTGAGTGTTTACTGAGCGAAAACACCTAAAGTTCCACGAGGCTCCGGCAGAGGGTGGTGGCAATCCTTGCTGTACTCTTTCGCCACAACTTTCTCTCACTCTTTCTTCTGTTGGCCTGCCCGCTTAGCCAGCTGGATTGGCATCATTTGAAGGCTAAAACAATGCGAAGCGCATTGTGACCAGCAATGTGTAGCAACATCTGATAACCTGGTCAGTCACGGTGATCACGGTGATAGATATATATATATATATATATATATCATCATCATCATCATTTAACGTCCGCTTTCCATGCTAGCATGGGTTGGACGGTTCAACTGGGGTCTGGGGAGCCCGAAAGCTGCACCAGTCCAGTCAGATCTGGCACTGTTTCTACAGCTGGATGCCCTTCCTAACGCGAACCACTCCGAGAGTGTAGTGGGTGATTTTATGTGCCACCGACACAGGTGCCAGACGAGGCTGGCAAACGGCCACGCTCGGATGGTGTTTTTTATGTGCCACCGACACAGGTGCCAGACGAGGCTGGCAGACGGCCACGCTCGGATGGTGTTTTTATGTGCCACCGACACAGGTGCCAGATGAGGCTGGCAAACGGCCACGATCGGATGGTGCTTATATATATATATATATATATATATATATATATATATATATATATATACATACAAGAATTATCGAATGGAGTAGGAAAAATCCAGGCTACATATATTTCTTAGCGAATGAAACCTCAGAAGTAATAAAATCCAAGCGAGGTGTATACTGCCGGCTACTCTTCATGTCAAGGATATCTTGATCAGATTAAACTGTCCATCTCAATAAGCCACTGTTGTTCCCTAAAGTTACTTTTTTATATTTACCAAAGATAACTTTCTTCCTACACCTCAATCCCTGGATTTACATTTATATTTATATATATATATATATATATATATATATATATATATATATATATATATATATATATATATATATAGTTCAAATTTTCAGAAACAAAAGACGAAGACGGGTGAAGGAACAACAAGCAACTGTATTAATTTGATGCTCGGGAAGAATAGAAAAGTCTTTGACGTTTTGAGCCTATGCTCTTCAACAGAAAGGATTGAGGAAAAAAAACAGGAGGGAGAACAGAAAAAAAAACAAAGAGAGAAAAAAAATGTGTTGGGATTAACAGTTTAACATGATGAAATGGTTAGAAAAATGAGGCTGAGTGAAAGGCAGATAATAATGGTGACCCAGCCGAACAAGGGTGTTACAAGTACATGTGTGTGTGTGTGAGAATGGTGTGTGTGTGTGAATGAGGGTGAGTGCGTAAGTATGTATGTGTGGGCAAGTTTAAAATTATGTGCGCCTGTGTATATGTATGTGTATAAATAACCGAGTATATACATTTTGTGGAATGATGTGTGTTTCATGTACTAGTGTGTAAAACATTACTATATATATGTTTGTATACAGAATTTGTGTGCTTTACTGAATGGTTTATATAATTATAAATGTAAACAGTCTTACTGGGGAGACCATGTCCAGTTCTGACTGTACTAATGCTGAATGACACCCAAACGGGTTAAAAGCTGTGTGACTCATACATTCTCTCTATGTCTTGGGACTCCAAAATCAATTTCAGAATAAAATTAGATATACATATTTATATAGAATTAATTAATTCATTCATATGCTTCATGACATGCTTATTAAATATTTCACATTAACAAAATACTAGGTGTAACAAATCATGCACACACACAGACGTGTTATTTTGAATTTTAATAAGGTACATATGTTTAAATGATCACACATTAAATTAATTGTTTTTCTTTTCATATATTGCCATCCTCAGCTAGCATTCATCCTTATTATCATCATCATCACCACCATTTTAACATTCACTTTTCCATGCTTAGATGAGTCTGATAGAATTTTAATGAAGTGGATTTTCTACAGCTGGATGCCCTTCCTGTTGCCAAACTTTACCTGTTTTCAACCAAGATTATATGTTTCCATGTCCAGATAGGGTTTCACCAATGATTGGAAACAAAGGACACCACTTGTATGACGGTGACACTCGTTTACAACTATCATGTTATGTCAAGTCAAGGAGACAGTGACACACACACAATGGACTTCTTTCAGTTTCTGTTCACCAAATCCATTGATAAGGTTTTGGTCAACCAAAGAATATAGTAGAAGACACCTGTCCAAGGTACCACACAGTGGGACTGAACTCAGAAACATGTAGTTAGCAAGCAAATTTTTTACCACATAGCCACACCAGCTCCTGCCATACCTGAAATTGCCTAACAAAAATATGAAAGATGATAGAATTACCTGTTTAACAGAAATACTCAATTTCATGAAAATCTTCCCAATTGTTTTCAGACTTTTAGTCAAGCGTCTGCCAGAAATATTCAAGTCATACCATTTTTCTTCACCAATGTGTAAGATTTCCTGCAACAAATTAACCATCATATTTTAAGTTTCGTCCATAAAAAACACAGAAGATAACAAAATTAGTATATTTATTCATGTCAATCGGAATCGAAATCGAAATCAAATTCGATGACTGGCATCCGTGCTAGTGGAGCGCTATGAGTACCATATGAGTGAGATCGTTGCCAGAGCAACAAGCTGGCCTCTGTGCCGATGGCACGTTAAAAACACCATTCGAGCGTGATCATTACCTGCATCACCTTACTAGCACTTGTGCTGGTGGCACATGAAAATACATTCGAGCGAGGTCGTTGCCAGTGCCGCTGGACTGGCTCCTGTGCAGGTGGCACATATAAAGCACCATTTGAGCATGGCCGTTGCCAGTACCGCCTGACTGGCCCTCATGCCAGTGGCACGTAAAAGCACCCACTACACTCTTGGAGTGGTTGGTGTTAGGAAGGGCATCCAGCTGTAGAAAATCTGCCAAATCAGATTGGAGTTGGTGCAGCCATCTGATTTGCCAGACCTCAGTCAAATCGTCCAACCCATGCTAGCATGGAAAGCGGACGTTAAACGATGATGATGATGATGATGATGATGATGATGATTCATGTATAAGTTGCACTATTTTATACTTAATTTTTAACTGAAAAGGCTGAAATGCAGTTTACACACCTGGCCAAGCTAAAATTATGAAGGGAAAAAGCTTTGTACCAAGCTCTTACACTAAATTAGGGGTGCAGCTTATACATGAGTACCACTTATACACAAGTAAATGCAGTGATTGGATCCTTCATTTTGATGAGTGCTTCAGTTTTCTGATCAACTGAACTACTTATTCATTGTTATTAACATGCAAATGACTGAGTATTCCATAGACATATGTACCTTTAACATTATCCTCAGAGAGTGAGTTGATTGAGAATGGCTGTTTAGACATTGATAATTTGGCATGGCTCAATGGACATTCAACCTGCTTTGGCAACTGTACATTTTAGCATTAGAGGCTAACACACACATGCACACACACACATTCATGCAGAAATATACATACACAGATAGAAAGTGTGAGAGAGAAGGAAAGAAAGACAGAGATAGAGATTACACAGGCATGCAAACATAATTAGATGCTCACACACATAAACACAGAGAGAGAGAGAGAGAGAGAGAGAGAGAGAGAGAGAGAGAGCAGTTAGAAGGGAGAGAACAGGGGAAACATTAAACTGTCTTATTTACATTATTTACATTGGACAGATATGTGTCCTCATCTTGTTTGTTGTTACCATAATGTTTCGGTCTTCATCAGGTGGCCTGGTGGAATTTTGAACTGAGTTCAAAATTCCACCAGGCCACCTGATGAAGGGTTCTCATTCCTAAGGTAATCTTTATTACCACCACCACCACCACCACCACCACCGCCGCCGCCGCCGCCGCCACCGCCACCACCACCACCACCACCACCACCATCATTTCTTCAAGGCATTGCCTGGAATTGAACTCAGAATCTTGGGGTTAATAGCCCACACTCTTAACTACACTATATGCCTATGGACAGGTAAAATATAGAACAGTATTAAAATGTCTAATTTCAAATAAGTAAGCATTGAATCAGTGATGCAAAAGTACCAAAACTTCTGCCCCAAAATGTATCTATTTCTTTACTACCCACAAGGGGCTAAACACAGAGAGGACAAACAAGGACAGACAAACGGATTAAGTTGATTATATCGACCCCAGTGCATAACTGATACTTATTTAATCGACCCTGAAAGGATGAAAGGCAAAGTCGACCTCGGCGGAATTTGAACTCAGAACATAGCAGCAGTCGAAATACCTCTAAGCATTTTGCCCGGCATGCTAACACCCATCCTAAGACAGAATCAGTATAACACTGTATGACAAATACTAGAATAGGCCTTTCAATTTTAGGTACAATTTATTCAATAGATTTCCACTGTGTGTCACCCACAAAATCTTAGATCAAGCCATGGCTGTGGTTAATTGTTCTTATCCAAGAGTCCATGTGGTGAGATCAAACCCACAACTTCTAAACTGTGAAGAGAATTATTTAATTTCTTGACCAGATATGTGTGGTTGTCATAAAATGCAAGATAAGACAGCATATTTATTGTCATATGTGAGACATAGTGGAGATGACGTCAAGAGGTTGGTCTATTGATTTCTTAGTCTAGAGTTCAAACGCTGGGTCTAGACATATTGGAATATTTACTTTGATCACACAGACCAATGATCTATGATTTTCCAATAACAACCATTCAATCTATTTTACCAGCTAAGAGGACTACTAATGTGTCTTTTCCATCTTAAAGGTGTGATATGAAAGAGATTTGACTGCTATTTATATCAAGTCTAGTGACTAAACAGAGGATTTCTCAATGACTCGTGCAAAAGGTTTTTTTGTTATTTATTACTTTGACACCACAGGTACCACATTTCTCGCTTGCCTCAGTTTCCCTACCTGAAATCAGAATTGAAATCAAATTCGATTACTGGCATCCGTGCTAGCGGAGCACTAAGAGCACCATCCAAGCGTGATCGTTGCCAGAGCGGCTAACTGGCGTTCATGCCAGTGGTATATAAAAAGCACCATTCGAATGTGATCATTATCAGCATCACCTTACAGGCACTTGTGCCGGTGTGCAAGTGACACGTAAAAAAAAAAAAATTTTCCATGACAGTTGCCAGTACTGCCTGACTGGCCCTCATGCTGTTGGCACGTAAAAGCACCCACTACACTCTCGGAGTGGTTGGTGTTAGGAAGGGCATCGAGCTGTAGAAACTCTGCCAGATCAGATTGCAGCCATCTGGTTCGCCAGTCCTCAGTCAAATCATCCAACCCATGCTAGCATGGAAAGCAGATGTTAAACGATGATGATGACAAAGCAGTTCCAACCCTTCTTAGAGTTGAGTTAATACTAGTTGTATAGACATCCTATGAGGTAAAAAGTTTTTCCTACAAAACTTCAAAACCCTCCAGTCAAGAATAATCATGTAAATATATCTAAAATTATTTTTGTCTTATAGTAACTAATAATAGCTAGTTAGAAAATCTGTATAAGAGATGAAAGCAGTAACTATACTGCAAAGTAATTCTTATTGCCACTTCAACATGGCCATTCCATAGGAACTGGCATTACTACCATTTTGGCCCCAATAGGATGCCTCCTCCAGCTGGTTATTCAATGCACTCTGCACCTGGTATATATTGCAGGCAGGGGAATGAACTCCTACCAACTTCCAGCCACAAGACCAAGAGACTGTACAGTTTTGAGCTCTTTGTGCTCACCCTTGGTGGTGGATACTCGTCTGCTAGAGATAACAGTAGTTCACCCACTCACTGATCTTGCAACAAGCAAATTAGCTCATTAGAAAATTTCTAAGTTGCTTGTTGCAAGATCAATGACTGGATGTTACTTATTTTCTATATATTGCAAACTGGAGTGAACTACTGCTATCTCTAGAGGATGAGAATCCACCACAAAGCATTCAAAACCAATACAGGTTGGTGGTTTCATGACTGGAAGATGGTAGGGGTTCACTCCCCTGCTTACATTATATATACAAATGTGGCAAGCTGGCAGAAATGTTAGCATGCCAGGCGAAATACTTAGCGATATTTTGTCTGTCTTTAAGTTCTAAGTTCAAATTCCACCGAGGTTGACTTTGTCTTTCATCCTTTCAGGGTTGATAAATTAAGTACCAGTTTTGTGCTGGGGTTGATCTAATCAACTGGCCCCCTCCTCCAAAAATTTTGGGCCTGGTGTAGATGGTATTGAACCAGATGTAGAGGGTATCGTACAACCAGCTGGAGGTGTCCTCCTGGGGTTAAAATGATAGTAATGTCAGTTTCTATGGAACAGCCATGTTGAATTGGCAATAAACTAATAACAGCTTATGATATAATCTCCGTGATGGACCACCTAATTTTTGAAACAGGCCATAACTGACTGTTAGGTTCATATGTGTGTCTACTGTCACATTGGTATAAGTATTTTTTTGTTATTTTGGGTTGTTTTTTTTTTACCCCAAATCAGTTCTCATCTAACTAATGCATAATCAAAACTCAGACCATTCTGTTACCTTTCTTCATATTTCCTGGTATATGTATTGTCAAACATGTCCTGCCTATTTTAAGATAGTAGAGTGGGATTAAGGGAGATTTGTCCACAATTTCCAGTAATCCTAGCATCCAAACAGAGGCTCCTTTTATCACTGAGATTAGAGATTACAGCAACATCTATGTTTATAACTCAAATAATGGAATATGTTTTATGCCACGAGGAAGAAGTTTGGCATTTTGGATATTCGTCCTTTATTAAATCTCTTATCTTTCTCTCTCTCAGTCCAAAGAATGAGAAATATATGAAACATTACATTTCTTTTCTTCCTCACCAATGAAATATTTTCCACTATTTGATCTATTTGTATTACTTCTTGCTAAAACAGAACATTTCTAATTTGATTGGTTCCTATCGTTTTATTCTGTTCATAGCTGATACAGGCCTAATATCAATTAAACTGGTTGTACTATAATAACTATCCTCTTGTTTCTCTTGCTACTCTAGGCCAGTGATCGCCAACCTGGGTTCATATAAACCCTGAGGGCTTGTAGCAATATGTTCAGGGTTCTAAGAAAGTTTGTCAGAAAAATTCATCAGATAAGATTTATCAAAATTTTTAATGTTAGATAGACTATTTTTAGAAAAAAATTTATTTTGTGTTAAATGTCGAACCATTTCTGCTCTCAAGAGATTTTAGGTTAAAGAAAAGAATTTAACTGTCATGATAAAATAATAAAACATTTAAGATATTGATATGCTCATAAATAATTTAAAAACACTGAAATAACATAATTTTGTTTATTTATATTAATTTTCGTTATTAATTTACAGCATGCTATTTTTGATAATCAAATGTTGTTTTAATCATACCAGACTTTAAAAATATGGTAAGTTGCTAATTTTCTTTTTCTCTATTTCATTTCTTTTATACACTTAAATTTTATTTTCATTGAACAAAGACAATAATAAGATGTTTTTTCTACAAATTTTCACCTATTTCAGCCAATAATCAAGACTAACTTTATCTTTTTATGACAGAAAACCAAAATTTTCTTATTTCTCTCTGACAGATTGATCAATTATGTGAAAATGTATTTGATGATATAAAAGGCACACAAGCATAAAAGATGCACACCAATTTCAACAGTACATATTCAGGTAAAAGAGAGCATCGGGGACAAAATTAGGTTGTGGGAGGTTCAACTTTGCATGTAGGACTTAGTTTGATCTTTTTTTTAAAGATTGTTTTGTAAAAAAGTGCATCTTATATACCATCAAATATGGTAACTCATTTTACATATCAATATACTTCAGTAAATTAAGACAGTGAGCTGGCAGAACTGTTAGTATGCTGGGCAGAATGCTTTGCAGCATTTCGTCCGTCTTTACATTCTGAGATCCAATTCCACCGAGATCCACTTTGCCTTTCCTCCTTTTGAGTCAATAAAATAAGTCCCTGTTGAACACTAAGGTCAATGTAATTGACTTACCCCTCCCCCTGAGCTTGATGGCCTTGTGCCAAAATTTAAAACCAATATATTTCAGTGAATAACCTTCCACTTCAACATGGCCATCCCATAGGAACTGGCGTTACTACCATTTTGGCCCCAGTAGGACATTACTACCATTTTAATCCCAGTAGGATGCCTCCTCTAGCTGGTTATTCAATGCAATCTGCACCTGGTATATATTGATGGCAGGGGAATGAACTCCTACCATCTTTCAGCCATGAGACCAAGAGACCGTACAGTTTTGAGCTCTCTGTACTCATCCTTAGTGGTGGATACTCGTCTGCTAGAGATAACAATAGTTTGCTCACTCACTGATCTTGCAACAAGCAAATTAGCTCATTATCAAAATTCGGAAGGAAAAACATCATAAAATTTTAAAACTGGTTTTGAAGCAGTAACATTGGTATTAACACTTCATGCTCTCTGCCTCTTGGCCTGAGATACATTACCAAGCTCTTTACTTATGTTTCTATTCATTTAGCATCATACAACACTACTTTATAATAAACAGCACAAGACAAAGCAGAAGATTTAAAAGACCGAGTCTTGCACAAATAACAGAATGCACCATGCTATGGCTTATAAATGGTTGAAAGCATCAACAGAACAAACTGTGCACAATTTCTTTGTTATGGAATTTACCAGATGTCTCTGACAACATACAGGATATAAAAGTTTGAACAGTATGTTGTACTGACATAGCAGAGGAAATCGCTGAAGACACTCTTTCAATAACAATGATGATTTTCTTATAATCAGAATTTCCTGGGACAAATGTATTTAGCTTACTACTGATGGCATAGTTGCCGAGGTGGGTATTCTGTTAAGTATAGTGTTATGTGAAAAACATGTTTCCCCTGTCTGCATCAGAATTCACTGCATTGTTCAAAGAGAAGAAGCATTAAGAGAAAAAAAAATGATTAACTTTACAAATGGAAGTCAGCTTAAGAAACTACTCAATGACATTATAAATTGTGTTAATTACCTAAAAAGACATTCAAAATATTCCTTTGTTTTTCAGAGAATTAATGAATATATTTATGGCAAGTACATAGCTGCTCTAGTTAAGTGGCTTTCAAGAATAAAAGTTCTGGTTCAGATTTCCAAAATTTTGGTGGAAGTCTTTGCATTTCTCTTACCAATACAAAAGCCAACTTAGTAGGTTTCTTTGATGATACAAAATGGATCACATTCGGTTACAATGCTTCTATGTTCAAAAAATTTTTAATTTTAAACACTTTAAATTTATCATTTCAAAAGAAGACTCTCTCTCTCTCTCTCTCTCTTTCTCTCTCTCTCTCTCTCTTTCGCTCTCTCTCTCTTTTCTTAATCTGCTTTGTCAATCAGATAAACTTATCTAATTTTCTTCACATACAGAAGACAGTCTTAATAGAAATGGAATTTGAAGACTGCAGCAGAATTGTAGACAGTATCATGGATCGTCTTTAATTCTTAAAATCTATTACTAAAAAATTCTTTCCAGTTGCCACAGGGAGGGATGTGGTATCTATTTTAAAACCAAAAGACACAAAGTAAAATCACCACCAACAAAAACAAAGAAAAGAATAAACCTGTATGTGATCACACTACCTGCTAGAAATAGCAGTCAAATCTTTCTAAAATTACTCCTCGTTATCTTAAAAAGGAGAAGAATACATTTGATAATATATTCCTAGACGTTCTTTGATCCCAAGAAAATGAAAAGGTGATCAGAGCTGGAGTATTTTTCATCATAAATCTATGTGGTCAGGATTGACCAAGAGCTGTGGTCTTCAGTCTGGGTTCATATGACCCTTGAGTGTCAATATAAGAGTTTGTTGCTAAAATTTGTGTACAAAAAACTGTTTATACTTTTGCAATACACAAAATATTTTCTATACAACCCCTAATGGATAAAGTGTAAAGACCCCCTTTGGTCATGAATGACCATAGGATTGCACCTAGAAATTTACCCTCTGAGGCACAAGTCCATGCAAGGTTGTTTGTGGAAGACCAGCAGTCACCCAGGCATACCAGATTCCCCTCTCTACACCATTATATGTACATAAGGTAAAGGGTAAAGATCTCTTCGGTCAATGGGACTGCACCTAGAACGTTACCTTCTGAGGCAGAAATCCAGGCCAGGCTCTTTATGGAAGACTAGCAGTCGCCCATGCCTACCATGCCCCACTCTCAATACCACCGATGTTAATCAAGTGAAAGGCCAAAAAGGCTGATACAGCTTGGCACCAGTGACATTGGGACTCATTTCTACAGCTGAGTGAACTGGAACAATGTGAAATAAAGTGTCTTGCTCAAGAACACAACACACTGCCTGGTCTGGGAATCAAACTCACTACCTCATGATTGTGAGCCTGATTCTCTAACCACTGAGCCATACACCTCTAATAATGTTTAATTATAAAAATATAATTGGATAGTTATGAGAGTCCACCTGAGTAAAACAGGAACCAAAGGCGTCCATAGGGGATGGGGGGAAGAGCTAAACAACAACACAATAAGCATCACAACAATCAGTATTACTACCACTAACACTACCACCAACATCAACAACAACAGCAACAACACTTCTATCATTACCACTACCACCACAATGTTCAACATCATCAGTATCAGCACTATTATAATCCTCCTCCTCCTCATCATCATCATCATTATCATCGTCTTCATCATCACTGTCATTACCATTTTCATCTCTACCGACATCACAATAATCATCCGTCACCAACATCAACACCATCCCCATTATCACCACCCATCACTGCCAAAAAAACAACAAACTACCACCACCTCCACCACCATCATCATCGTCATCATCATATCGACATCATCATCATCGTCATCGTCGCCAACATCATTGTTGACATCATCATCTTTATCGGCACCATCATCATTATCATCATCATTCCCATCACCATTATCAATAATATCATCTTTATCATCATTATTATCACCATCATAGCCATATGCAACACCCCATCTCTTTGCCAACATCATCATCATTATCCATAACCACCATTATTCTTACCATCATCAGCATCCCCCAACAGTCTTACATTGATACACTAAACTAGTGTGGGTCAGTAAGTACAAAAACAAAAAGAAAGTTTTAATCCAAAAAAAATCATTTTAAAAAATACCATTAAGCATTTGAACATTAAAAAAACTATTATTTCCTGATTGAGAATTTTATTTCTAAATTTAAAAAAATGTTTCATAGAATATGTTTTTACCAAATGAAGATTTCATGAAATGAGATTAAATTTCAGAAAACTCTGATTTTTTTGTTATAGTTTTTTAAAAGCTAAACTGAAGCCAAAAGCACATTCAATTTTAAACAGAAATCTAACAAATATCCATTTAGAACGAGGAATATTTAATTTTCGTTTTTGTTTTTCATTTGCTTTTTTCTCTGGCTTTTTTTCCTTTTGGCATTTTTTGCTTCTGTTTTTTAATGGCTTCATCAGGAAAGCAAAGTGAATGCCCATGATATGTATGAAGCTTCTGCAATTGGCAGAAACGGTGGGGAAGTTAACCCTGGGTTGCTGGAGACCAGACCTGTGAATGCTCATTTACAGAGAAGACTCCACAGAAAACAGTGAACACCCAGATGGTGGTGGTGGTGATGGTATTAAACCAGGCAGTAAATTCTTTTCTAGTCTTGGCACAAAGCCTGAAATTTTGGGGGAGGGAGCCAGTCATTTAGATTGACCCTAGTACACAACTGGTATTTAATTTATCAACCCCCAAAAGGATGAAAGGCAACACTGATCTCGGCAAGATTTGAACTCGGAACATAAAGACAGACAAAATATTTATTTCTTTACTGCCCACAAGGAGTTACACACAGAGAGGACAAACAGGGACAGACAAATGGATTAAGTCAATTATATCGACCCCAGTGTGTAATTGGCACTTATTTAATTGACCTTGAAAGGATGAAAGGCAAAGTGACCTCAGCAGAATTTGAACTCAGAACGTAACAGCAAACAAAATACTGTTATGCATTTTGCCTAGCATGCTAACATTTCTGCCAAGACAGCAGTGGTGACTACAATAACAATAGCAACAACTGGAAAAACAGGAATAGTCCTGCCACAAACACATCGGTCAAGTTTGATTCAGAAGGCTTTCAACTGATCTGTGGCTATCTTTTACCTGTTTCAGTCATTAGATTGTGGCCATGCTGGAGCACTACCTTGAGAAATTTTAGTTGAACGAATTGACACCAGCACTTATTTTTGCCTTAAGCCTAATATTTATTGTATCAGACACTTTTACAGAATTAGTTATGGGGACATAAATACACCAAGGCCAATTGTCAAGCAGCAGGCTGGGGGAACAACACAGACATAAAGACATGCACACACACGCAAACACACACACACACACACACACACACAAACAGATTATATATACATATATATATATATATATATATATATATATATATATATATATATATATATATCATCATCATCATCATTTAACGTCCGTTGTCCATACTGGCATATGTTAGACAGCTGGCATGCTGGAAGGCTGCACTAAACTCCAGTCTGACTTGGTATGGTTTTCTACGGCTGGATGCCCTTCCTACCACCAACCACTCCGAAAATGTAACGGGTGCTTGTATATGCCACTGGCACAGGTGCCATTTGTGTGACACTGCTATCTGTCATGACTGTGATTTTGCTCAGCTTGATGGGTCTTCTCAAGCACAATATAATGCCATAGACCTTGGTCATTGCCTCCGTGAGGCCCAACACTCGAAAGGAACTCAGCCACTTTTCCTCCACGAGGCCCAAAACTCAAAAGAAACTCAGCCACTTTGCCTCCACGAGGCCCAAAACTCAAAAGAAACTCAGCCACTTTGCCTCCATGAGACCCATCATTCAAAAGTTGATTTTTTACATGCCACCAGCATGAGAGCACTTCATTTGATGGGTCCCCTTAAACAGAGCACATTGCCAAAGGTCTTAGTCACTAGTCATTGCCTCTGTGAGGTTCAAAGTTCAAAGATCATGCTTCATCACCTTTGGAATGTCCCATTCTTCCTGGGTCGACCTCTGCCACGAGTTCCCTCCACAGTTAAAGATCAATGCTTCTTTACACAGCCGTCCTCATCCATATGCATCACATGACCATACCAGTGCATTCGTCTCTCTTGCAAACAGCATCTGATTCCTCTTATACCTAACTTTTCTCTCAAGATGATTACACTCTGCTGAACATGCACATTGATATTGAACATCCAGCAAAGCATACTGGCTTCATTTCTCTTAAGCCTACACATGTCCTCGGCTGTTATAGCCCATGTTTCACTGCCATGCAGCATTGCTGTTCACACACAGGCATCATCAATCTGCCTTTCACTCTGGCATATATATATACATATGCCAGCAGGGGCCTATATCTATATGATGGGCTTCTTTCTGTTTCTGTCTACCAAAGCCACTCTCAAATCCCACGGCTATAGTAGAAGATACTTGCCCAAAATGCCATGCAGTGGGATTAAACTCTGGTCAATGTTGTTGGCAACAGTAGAAAAAAAATATTTATCCAAATAGGACACAATAGAATCAAATCCAACATTAAATAGTTTTGGAAACAAACTACCAAACAACCAAGCCATACCTGCACCCTAAACACAAGATTTCTCCAAAACTGTCTTTATATTTCAACACAGAATTCATTAATCTGTTTTCGATGCTGGCATGGGTAAGATGGTTTGACAGGAACTGGCAAGCTAGAAGACTGCACAAGGCTCTGCTGTCTGTTTTGGCATAGTTTCTATGGCTGGATGTCTTTCCTAATACCACCACTTTACAGGGTGTACCGGGTGCTTTTTTATGTAACACCAGCAGAAATGGGGGTCACCAAGTTACTTGCAAGACATGACCCCTCTCAACTGAAGGAATTGTATTAAGGGACAGAAAGCTGTCTTGCACAAGAAGAAAGATACAGGTGGTATCAAAAAGTTCCTGGACTAGTTCTGTAGTGCCCCAACAGATAGCAGCACATGGTTGCATGCATAGTGAGAGCTAGGAGTGACCTTCATGAAGCAGTGTGCTGAGTGACATCGCTGTGTTTACTTTGCAGGTTATGAAATTTGTGTTTTGTGATCACATGCATGCTGTAGTCAACGATCTTTGTCATAGACAGGAAGTTGGAACACAGAGCCAACGTGAAATTTTGCCTTAGACTTGGGAAGTGCACTACAGAGACATTGAGCAGGCTGCAGCAAGCTTATAGCAATGATGCAATTGGTCATATGCAATGCTTTGAGTGGCATCGACACTCCAAAAGGGGAAGAATGTCCCTGCACATTTTTTCTAACATCCACGGTATTGTACATCAAGAATTTATCCCCCAGGGCCAGAATGTCAACCAAGAGTTTTATTACCATTTTGAAGTGTTTGACAGAAGACATTCAGCAAAAGCAACCGGATCCATGGAGGACAAAGAATTAGATTCTTCATGGCAACAATGCACCCTGTCACCAAGCTCTCCTCACTCATGAGTTCCTCACCAAAACAATGCGGTATCATTTCCACACCCACCCTATTCATTCACCAGATTTAGCATCTGCAGGCTTCCATCTCTTCCTCAAGATGAAAATGCAGTTCAAAGGTCACCATTTTAACACCACTGTCAAGAACGAGAGCAAATCGCAGAAGGTCCTCAACGCACTTCCAGGCTGGATTCCAAAAGTGGCAGGAATACTGGAACCCGTGTAGTGTTGCACATTCTTTTATTCTTTTATTTGTTTCAGTCATTTGACTGTGGTCATGCTGGAGCACTGCCTTTAGTCGAGCAAATCGACCCCAGAGCTTATTCTTTGTAAGCCTGTACTTATTCTATCGATCTCTTTTGCCGAACCGCTAAGTTACAGAGATGTAAACACACCAGCATCGGTTGTCAAGCAATGTTGGAGGGACAAACACAGACACACATACATACACACACACACACATATATATATATATACATATATGACGGGTTTCTTCCAGTTTCCGTCTACCAAATCCACTCACAAGGCTTTGGTCGGCTCGAGGCTAAGGTAGAAGATACTTGCCCGAGTTACCACGCAGTGGGACTGAACCTGGAACCATGTGGTTGGTAATCAAGCTACTTACCACACAGCCACTGACTATTTCAAAGAAGATGATGTTAAAATTTAGGTAAATAAGTTGTTTCTTATAAAACATAACTAGTCTGGGAACCCCACCTTGTATGGCTACCTCAGATGGAGAAGACAGAGAGGAGAGAAAGATGGTGAAGATGTGACAGAGAGGAGGCAGGGGCCATAAACCCAAGTTACAGGATGGTGTATATAGCGGGGTGGACCAGGGATTGAAGAAGGTGGGTAAGGAGATGAGTTCACAAGATTTCAAAAGGAGAGTAGGAGTTAGAGGTGGGAGGAAGGGAAGCGATCTAACAGGGGTTTATAGTGTGCAGGCAGGTAGGTGGATACAAGAGAGAAAATAGAAGGGAGGGGGTATACAGTAGTGGTGAACACAGGTGGGTTGTGGAGGCAGGGTGGGGATCATGGACATGGATTTTAATTTGCTGGGCAGGTCTTCTCAAGCACAGAAATATCATAACTTACTTAAATCTGTGAAAATAAAACTAAAACTGAACAATATTTTTACTGAGAGATGCAGGTGTGGCTGTGTGGATAAGAAGTCTCTGCTCCCCAGCCACATGGGTTTAGGTTCAATTCCACAGTGGAGCACCTTGAGCAAGTGTCTTCTACTGTAGCCCCAGACTGGAGAAAGCCTTGTGAGATGTGAACGGATTTCATACATGCAAACTGAAAGATGCAACCTGTCATACACACATACACACAGTATGTGTGTGTCCTTGTCTCAACATTGCAGGATTGTTGGAAATGAATGTCATTTATTTCCAATATTCTGCAAAACATGTCTGGCTATGGAGAAATATAACAGGTAAGGGTTGGTAGCAGGAAAGGCATCCAGCCATAAAAAAAATCTACCTCAATAAACTCCATCCGAATCACACAAGCATGGAAAATTGGACATTAAAACAATAATGATGATGATGAGATGATGATGATGATGAGGAGGAGGAGGAGGAGGATGATAATGAGGAGGAGGAGAACGATGATGATGATGACAACGATGATGATGGAGTTGATGATGATGTTGATGATAATGATGACAACAACAATGCCAATGATGATGATGATAACAACTATGATGATGATGATGACAACAGCAACGACAACAACGACGATGACGAAGATAATGATGATGATGATGGAAATTCTGTCCTCGCATGGCATAATTCTTCAAAGCAGCTCTCTCATTAATTTCTAGATATTACAGTAACTTTATTCCTCAATCAGTACTGATTCCTGGAGTGTGGCATATTAGTTTTATTCCTGCCAAATGCTTTTCCACTTTAGCAACTCTGTTTAATAAAGACGATAAGGTTGACAACCTTTCCATTACTACCCACCACTACCCAAACCTTGGCTCTGTAGAATCTGATTTCTCTGTGGGACACTTAATATTCCTATAATGACATAATTGGATAATTAAATTTGCCTAACAGCTTTTATTTCTTGTAGATAGTCTGTTACTGTTGTATTGTTATGGAGAAAGAATTATAACTAACAGAGCTAGTATGGAGTCAGCCCTTGTCTACTGAAAAGGTCACAGCTAGCTGAGATGGTAGTACTAGAAATGATCATAGCTAAGCTAGTAGAGTCAATTCTTGTACTGTTAAAGGAAACCACACCCAGTTAAACTACCAGAGCACTGGCCCAGCTGTGAAACAATTCATAATTTGTTATATTTGGGGATGTTTTTCTTGTTATATAGTGAGAATTATAATTAACTGAGCTGATACAGCGTCAGCCCTTGTTGGCTACTGGAAAAGTTACAGCTAGCTGGGCTGATAGAGAGCTAGATCTTGTAGTACCTAACTACAAGTTATGTAGTACCTAAATACAAGTTATGTAGTACCTAACTACTAGCTTAGTTATGGTCATAACTAAGAATCCACTCACAAGGCTTTGGTCTGCCTGAGACTATAGTAGAAAACATTTGCCTAAGGTGCCATGCAGTGTGAGACAGAACCTGGAACTATGTGGTTGAGATGCAAGCTTCTTACCACACAGCCACATATATATATATATATATATATTATATATATATATATATATATATATATATGATGGGGTGTCCAAAAGTAACCAGAAACGTTCTCTGTGGGACGACAAGCCTGTTGTAGTTCAGGCTTCCACAACTAGAACCCACTTGCAACCCAGCACTGAACAATTGACGAACTTGTTGATATGACTGGTACGTCCTGGAGCTCCTGCCAACGAATTTTGAGTGAGGAACTGTGAATGAAAAGAGTTGCAGCAAAATTTATGCTTTGCTTGCTCACAGAAGATCAAAAGCAGTCATGACTGAATGTGTGTCGTGAACTGGAAGAACAGTTGGAAGTTGATCCGGACCTTTATTCAAAGGTCATCACTGGTGATGAAAGGTTGTGCTATAGAATTTGCAGATGTGGAAGAGGTGAAGAAAAACTTTGCACAAGTTCCAACATTGCTTCAAACAGTGGAAAACACATCTGGACCAATGCCTTGCTTTAAATGGAGAATACTTTGAAGGCGATAAAAAAGCGCAAACATGTTAAACTAAGTGAATAAAATAATATTGCAAACTTCCAGTTTCTTTTGGGTACCCCCTTGCAACTACTATACAAGGTTTAATCAATCTGTTTCATTAAGCAACTTCAAAATGTTAACAGTTACTAATGAAAGACGCAAGACACAACTATATTCACTCTACATGAGGAGTGAGGATATATGCACTACCATTTGCAGAAGGGATGCTGTTTGAGGTTATAAAAGATTAAAAAAATAGCACAGTACCCATGACTTTTGGAAACATTTTTTCATGCTCTGAATTGTCAAAGTATGGAATATATAACCCATATTGGCCTTTAGCTATCAGGACATACATCCTCCAAAAATACCATGTTTCCAAAAATTTTCCAACACTATTTGTGATGTACTTCCTACACACCCTTTCTTGTTTATGACTCATTTACTGCTCACTTTTCTGTCTTGTGTTTTATTCCATGTTCTGTGCTTGCATTTTTGGCTTTGATGATTGGCATCGATGCTAGTGGAGAGCTAAAAGCACCATCCGAACATAATCGTTGCCAGAGCAGCTAACTGGCACCATTCGAGCATGATCGTTACCAGCGTCCCCTTACTGGCACTTGTGCTGGTGGCACATGAAAAAACATTCAAGCAAGGTCGTTGCCAGTGCCGCTGGACTGGCTCCTGTGCAAGTGGTACTTAAAAAACACCATTTGAGCATGGCCGTTGCCAGTACCGCCTGACTGGTCCTCGTGTCAGGGACACATAAAAGACCCACTACACTCTCGGAGTGGTTGGTGTTAGGAAAGGCATCCAGCTGTATAAACTCTGCCAGATCAGATTGGAGCCTGGTGCAGCCATCTGGTTTGCCAACCCTCAGTCAAATCGTCCAACCCATGCTAGCATGGAAAGCGGACGTTAAATGATGATGATGATGATGACGATGATTACTGTCTGTCTTCCCTTGACTTGTTGCTGCTTTTTGTCCAGAATTTTACCCTTTTCTGGAGAACTGTAGTCTACCTGAGCATCAGTTTGCAATGATAAACCTTACTGAGATAAACGGCTGCTTGAACTACTTATTGCCATGGGAGATATGACTGTCTGATGCTCTGTCTTGGTGACTTGTTATCATAGAAACTGTGACAGAAATACTGTCCTAAATATTTATTACCATGGAAACTAGAACAGTTAGATGTCCTTTCTAAATTACTTATTGCTATGGAAAACCCTACCATAGAAACTAGAACAAGCAGATGCCTTGTCTTAATGTCCTATCAGTGAACTGCTTGAAGGAAAATAGTAAAATGTTGTTCATTGTATTGTTGAAGGTGGGAGTAGCAAGAAGAGCTTGTTCCCTTGGCTTCTGTGTTGTCTTCCAAAGAGATGCCAAGTGTAGCCTATGGAAGTCTATTCCATATGCAGAAAACTCCTGTCAAATTAATTCAGTGGTGATGGACATCACTGTCATTGTCGTTATCATCACAGTGGTGGTGGTGGTGATGGCAGCGGCAGTGGTGGCAGCAGCAGTGGCAGTGGCAGTGATGGTGGCAGTCGTGGTGGTGGTGGAAGAAATACAAGAAAAATTTCAAATGTCCTTTCACCACTTCAGTAACACTTACCTTTAATGGTATAATGGCTGCCCCTAAATTTTCGAGTCCTTTCCCTGAGTCATTCTGGCGAGACAAACTGAATATACTGCAAATAGAAGGCGTTTGACTGTGTTACTCAATATTAATAATTTAAATTCAAATTACGATGAACGTAAACAAACAAACAAAGTTTGCTTTAGAAGCGTTGAGATGTCTTAGAAAGTTAAAGAAGTGATTTTAAATTCTCAAACGCAGTATAGTAAAAATAAATGCACCCTTTTAAAGCCTAGCCAGGCTCATGAGCCCAGTTTCTGATTTCAATGGCGCATGTGTTCCCCAGCTGAACGGGACGCCAGTCCATCGCAGCGTTACCCATTTTTGCCAGCTGAGTGGACTGGAGCAACATGAAATGAAGTGTTTTGCTCAAGAACACAATGCGGCACCCAGTCCAGGAATCGAAACCACAATCTTACAATCATGATGCTGACACCCTCACCACTAAGCCACGTGCCTCCACCAAACACAGCATAATGCTAATAATATAGCCTGAATAGGATAAGCTACCCCTATTTTGCAGAAAAAAGTGTTGCTGCAAAACCTAACTCATACACATAGAGCACAGAATATAACCACAACATACAACACAACACACTGCAAACACTATACAATGAGACACAATAATAGAAAATTAAAGTTTTAACTTCAATCACTTGAACCCTTTCGTTACCAACCTGGCTGAAACAGCCTCTGGCTCTGTAGTACAAATGTTCTGTTTTTCATAAGTTTTGAATTAAAATCTTCCACCAAACCTTAGTCACAATTTATGTTCCTAACACTAGCTTAGTGATAGCTAAGTTATTTTACTAAATTTTTTGTTATATTTAAAATTAATTGAAAGAAACATAGAGCATCTCAAAAGAAATATGGTAATAAAAGAGTTCAAATATATAATAGAGAAACAATTTTTAACCCTTTTGATGCCAACCTGGCTGAAACCACTTCTGGCTCTGTAGTACACATGTTTTGTTTTCATAAGTTTTGAATTAAAATCTTCCACCAAACCTTAGTCATAATTATGTTCCTAATACTAGCTTACTGATAACTAAGTTATTTTACTAAATTCTTTGTTATATTTAAAATTAATTGAAAGAAACAAGAGCATCTCAAAATAAATACAGTAACGAAAGGGTTAAAACAGGAAGTTTATATCACATGACCAAGAGATCAAGGATAGTTTCAGGCCATCCAGTATCAAAAGAGTGAACAAATATTTCATTAGCATGTTTAGTTGAGTTCAGTTCATCAGGAGAAGGCTGTCTCTCATCTGCTAAATTCTACAAAAAGCTGTTAGGAGTATTATCTAATGATAAGCTTATGATTTGAAAGATGACAAGATTATACAGTTGTGACACATGACATGTGATTTGAGAGAGGGTTAGGTATTTGTTTTGGTTTTTTTTTTTTGTAATCATTTAGTCAGAAGAAAGGATAAGACTATTGACCCTAATACAGTTCTATATTTAAGAGATGAGGAATTATGTACATTATTTACATTATTTACAATTGATGGATATTTGTCCTCATCTTGTTTGTTGTTAACAAGTTTCATCTTAGCTGGTCTTGAGCAGCTAATATGAAACCGTCACCCTCCGCTTTTAGCCCTGAGCTTCATAACCATTGGTGCGTGTGTTTATTATTATTGTTATTGTTGTTGTTGTTGTTGTTATTATTATTATTATTATTATTATTATTATTATTATTATTATTATTATTATTATTCAGGTCACTGCCTGGAATCGAACTCAGAATCTTGGAGTTAGTAGCCCACGCTCTTAACCACTGTGCCATATGCCCACAGGCATATAGCGTAGTGGTTAAGAGCTCAGGCTACTAACCCCAAGATTCCGAGTTCAATTCCAGGTGGTGACCTGAATAATAATAATAATAACATCGAAAAATACCTTAGGAATGAGAACCCAAGTTCAAAATTTCCCCAAGACACCTGATGAAGGCTGGAGGGTATATCAGCCGAAATGTTGTGTTAACAACAAACAAAATGTGGACAAATATCCATCAAATGTAAATAATGTAAATAATGTACTATTGACCCTTTATGTATACTGCTTATATTAGTCAGGCTGGTGTCGTCATCTTGGTTGTTGCTTTCACTCCGTTTCAACTGTTGTATGCCCCAACTTTCTTCAGGTGTCTAATGTTGAACTCAGCTTTCCTATCAGAATTTCAAACCTAAACCTTTAATTGATCCACAGATGTATACTGTTTTCATTATGCTCTCTATTTCATGACTTTTTTTTTCCTTCAGTTGATTTTGTGTGAATTACCTTAGTGTGTTGCATAGGATTGAACTCAAAACCTCTAGGTGACTGAACTGCATTAACTAACATCTTTATCTACTATGCTCTGATACAACAATCGAATTCAACACAAGACACCTGAAGAAGGCTAGAACGTACAAAAGCTGAAATGTAGTAAAATCAGCAATCACAAAGAGTAAATCAGTCTAATATAAACAGAATACATTATATAAATTCCTCATCTAAGAAATATAGAATTGTAACCTTTATTCTAACCTTTATTTGTGTTTTTATTTTTGCTTCTTTTTTCTTCTTTTTTGGTGATATCTATGACTCATTTGAGAAAGAGAAAAAAATATTATTCTCAAACTCAAAACTTGGTCTAAGTTCTTGCAAACATTATGAACTCCACTAAAAGTACCTAAAGATCAGATGGTTGCATTAAACCAATCACCAGTATAAGTTTTTACTACCTAAAAGATTAGCTCTACTAAAACACTGCATTAAATAGTGAAGCAACTTTAATTAACTATCAGGTCATTAAGAATGAAATGTTTGATTTTGAACTGAAATATTCGATTTTACTTTCAAGAAAAAGCTTTTGAACTGAAAGTTTATTTTACTCTCAAGAAAAAGCAATGCAGTTAATCAAAATATGCACCTAAGTTATCAACACAATTTTGCCATTTTATTGGTAGCTTATTTATGTTGGCAGTGAAGAATTCTGGAGAGCAAGAGGTGAGGAAATCACAAAAGGCTATCTTGGCATCTTCTTCAGATTTGAATTTTTTTCCTTGCAAAAAGTTGTCTAAAGCCTGGAAAATGTACTAGTCAGTTGGTGCAAGGTCTGGTGAATATGGTGAATGGCAGAGTTCTTCCAAGTTCAGTTCCTGTAACTTGAGTAGCATTCTTTGTATAACATGTTGTCGAGCATTGCCTTGCAAGAGAATTGGTTTGTCTCTATTGAACAGCAAGTTTCAAGATGACGTGTTATTTGATGTTCATTCAGTTCATGTGGTACCCACTTGTCCAGCTTCTTTACCTTGCTGATTTGTTTCAGAAGGTCAAATACAGTTGGAATCGAAACATCAAACCCTATTGCTAACTAATGCATAGTTTGTATCCACTTCCACTACAGTTTCCAGCTCATCATTATCCATCTTGGTCTCAGGTCTACTACAGGCCTGATTTTCAAGACCAAAGTCACCAGATCGGAACTTCCCAAACCATCGATGTACAGTGTGCTCATTTTCCACATCTTCACCAAACACCTCATTGATGTTTCAAGCTGTCTGGGATGCATTGGTTCCATGATGGAATTCATATTTATAAACAATGTGAACTTTTTATTTATCCATGGGTTCACAAAAATTGATTTACAAAAGAAAACTCACAATATAATCAGACACCATGAATTGCATTTCGAAAAGTGATGATGTAATTCTTCAACGTTGTAAAACAAAGAATTGTCAGGATAAAACATTAGAGTTAACAACTGTTAAACTTGATGCATAAGAAAATCAGACATTTCATTCATAATGACCTGATAATTAATAAAATTATTTAATTAATCAGATAAAAACTATTAAACAAACAAACCTCTTAAAATTCAAGCTTTTTTCCAAAGGCTGTTTAGCAAAAACTTCAAGATTTGAACTACTGGTCTGTTGGTAGACATTTACATGTAACTCTTCTGTCAGAATATTTGTGACCTCTCTGTGGACAGAAAACAAATAGGTGACATTTAAGGGTGGCTACAACATGATGTTGTGACAAATTGTTAGAAGTCAGTCGTTTTGAATGAATTTATTTATGTTCATCTAAGAAGAAACATTAGCCAAAGCTTGGGCAGACAAAAAAATTCCAGTAAAATACAAAATACAACTATGAAAAAGTAAATGGTATGATGGGATGGGCATGAAAAGATTGTCACATGGTATGGTTTAGATAGAAGGGCAAACTTGTCAGTGAGTTCATCAAAGCAGAACCTGTATAGTAGTAGTAGTAGTAGTAAGTAATGGTAGTGGTGGTGGTGGTGGCGGTGGCGGCGGTGGTGGTGGTGGCGGTGGCGGCGGTGGTGGTGGTCGTGGTCGTATTGATGGTGGCGGCGGTGGTGGTGGTAGTGGCAGCGGTGGTGGCACCAGCAGCAGCTGCAGCTGCAGTAGTAGTCGTAGTAGTAGTAGTAGTAGAAAAGACGTAGCAGGAATTAATGACTGCAAAGTGTTAGTAACCATAACCAATGATTGTTGATCATTGGTGTGTGAAGACTTTACTTATCAGAAAGATATGGATATGATTTAGAACGTTTGAACATTTATACCTGTGTGTGTGTGGTTGTGTGCGTGTTTGTGTCTGGGTGTGTGCATGTGACTGTGTGTGCGGCTGTGTTTGTGTGCAGCTGTGTGTAGTTGTGTTTTATAAACACATCATCTTAGATATATTGATAGTTATCTAATGCAAGATAGACTTGGTGTTGTAAAATGTTTTCTGTATTAATATAATCATTTAGTGACAGATAGATTCTATATATGGACAAATTTATCAGATTACATTGCCAAACATGTCAAAGACTTTGGTTACATCAATGACAAAAGACTTGTTTAGCATGAGCCAACAAAGAGGTGAGGCCCTTCCATGGTCAATCATCCTGCAAGAAATAGAAACCAATTTTCCTCAAATGAGACCATATCACCTTAGAAAATAAAAGCCAGACTAGTTAATACAACATTGAATAAACAATGTCTAAATAAAAGATGGGGCTGTCATGGCTGGAATACTTTTGATTACTCTTTTACTCTTTTACTTGTTTCAGTCATCTGACTGCGGCCATGCTGGAGTACCGCCTTTAGTCAAGCAAATCAACCCCAGGACTTATTCTTTGTAATTCTCTTTTGCCGAACTGCTAAGTTACGGGGATGTAAACACACCAGCATCGGTTGTCAAGCGATGTTGGTGGGGACAAACACAGACGCACAAACATACACACACACATACATATATACGATGGACTTTTTCATTTTCAGTCTACCAAATCCACTCACAAGGCTTTGGTCGGCCCGAGGCTATAGTAGAAGACACTTGCCTAAGGTGCCACACAGTGGGACTGAACCTGGAACCATGTGGCTGGCAAGCAAGCTACTTACCACACAGCCACTACTGTGCCTATCTGCTTAATTAAGATAAGGAACATGATAATAACTTGATTTTGTTTAAGGCTATTAAAAGCTAAACACTGATGTCCTGTAGGTAGTACCTATTCTCACTTAAAGGTGGATGTTGTGTCAGACCACAGAGCACTGCAGTATTTATTATGAAGGACACTCTCATATTGGCTTTTGGTGCATATAAGCACTCTTGTTTATATCACTAGTGGGGTGATAAATCGCCCACTGTTGCCATGCACCAAAAGCCAAAATGAGTGTTTCTCTCATGGTAACTACCACAGTGTTCTGTGTGTTAACATATCCACATTTAAATCATCATCATCCTCATCATCATCATCATCCAGTGTTTTAAATCCATGTTTTGTCCCCATTAACAGGGGTGGCCAGATCTACCTCAATGCCATAGCAGCTGAGGCAGGCAGGAGCATCCCACCTTAACCTTTGGGCAGGCTGGCTGGTGCTCATTCTCCCTTGCTATCATGAGGCCTTTGTGGAGCTGGATTTACTATGGTGGGGAATGCCCTTGCTTACCCCCAACCTCAGTTTCTTAACATGAGTGGTCCCAAGACCAAGGCCTCTACCACGATTTTTAAGAAATGTAGTGGAAAACTAGCTCGGGAAGGCAGGGACACTACTCTCTGAGACTCCTTTCGGAGCACCACCACCCCCACCTATTAAATGGGGTAAATATTGTCTTTTGGCATTAATGCTGCTTCAGTTGCGAACAACTATTTATTAATGTCTATCTTCTACAGGAAAAACTTTCCAGTGAATGTGGCTTTGCAGAAGCCATTCTGATGTTGACTGAGACAGAAGAGAGAGAGAGAGGGAGAGAGAGAGGGAGAGAGAGAAATTCCATATAGTATTGAAGGTTATCACTTACAATAATTTCCATTTCTTCACAGATGTCTGATGATGTGGGAGCAATAGGGCAGACATTGATTAGAGCAGGTTATGACTAGAGAAATTGCCTTTCTCAGGGATGGGATATGGCCATATTCAAAGAAGCAGAGGTCTGGAAAGTATTATCATGGAAGGAAGAATAGAGGATAGTAGATCAAGAGACAGGCATATAATGCAAAGGATGGACAATATCCTGAGTTGGTTAGACAAAAGTAGCAAGGCAGATGAAGAACTCGTGCTTAATCAGAAAGACCTTCATTATAGTGCCATCAATGTGCTGCAGGTGTCTGATACATGATGACAATTACATATAGAAAGAAAGGCTGAAGAATTCTGTTTTGTCAGGAGATAATTGAAACGCTCTTTGTTCAAAAGTATTGGCCAAAATATTATCATGTTCCAATACAAAGCCCTCGATGGAACCTAAAGAATAGGAAAATTATCACAACTGGTAGTTTGTGGTTGATACTATTGTTCACCTCCAGGCTGACCTTGATTGAGCAGACCTAGGGTTAAAGAGGTTCCAACCATGACCATATATCTTTCAGACTTAGCACTACATTACACACAGTGTTTCATTTTTTTTGAGATAATTGGATATTTGTGAGAGATTTGACTGTTATTTTTAGTAAGTAAAAAGCACCCATGCTGGTACCACATAAAAAGCACACATGCCAGTACCACGTAAAAAGCATTTATGCCAGTACCACATAAAAAAGCACCCATACTGGCACCATGTAAAGAACACTCATGCCAGTGCCATATAAAAAGCATTCATGTGGCACGATGTAAAAAAGGACCTGGTACACTCTGTAAAGTGCTTGGTGTTAGGAAGGGCACACCCAGCTGTAGAAACCATGACAAAACAGACAACTTGGGGCCTGGTGCAGTCCTTTAGCTTACCTACTCCAGTCAAACTGTCCAAATCATGCCAACGTAGAAAACAGACATTAAATGATGATGATGAGGAGGAGGAGGAGGAGGGATGGGGAGGAGGTGGAGGAAGTAACCACATACATGATCTCATCTTGGCATGGAAATGACAATGAAGACAACAGCAAGAAAATGTGTGTGTGTGTGTATTTGTTATGGGGGACGTATGCATGTATTAAGTTATGGTGATGTATGTGTATGTATCTATCTGAGTGTGTTTGTGTGTATTAATGAATGTGCATGCATGTTTGTCTTAAGGTGTGCTTAAGTTTATGCAAGCATGTATGTCAATGTTTGTGTGCTTATATGTGTATGTGTGCTTGTGTGTGTGTGTGTATGTGTGTGTGTGTGTGTGTGTGTGTGTGTGTGGTGTGTGTGTGTGTGTGTGTGTGCTCATGCAGTAGGGGTGGTTCAAGCAACATGAGATCTTGGCAAGAATACCACAATGATACATGACAAATTCATTTCCAAAACGAGAAAAAGTCACTCCATTATAACACAAAGCTTGACTTCTTCAGTTTCCAAGACAAATAATAAAAACGAGACGAGAAATGTGTGTTGCCAGTGTCGGAAAATATCTTGTTGTTAGAAGTGAAATATTGGTGCAAAATGGTGCCAGATAATGAAACATAATTCGTAAACTGTGACAAGATTAAGAGATAAAAACATAAAAGTAAAAAATTAAAAACATAAAAACAAGAAGAGCTTGTTTCTTCTTTTCTTTATAATGACATCACTGATGCTGTCAATAGATAACCGAAACTAAAACAGTTTATCACATAATACCAATAGTTGACAGCTTATCCTCTCTTACACTTGTTTTAATTCTCTTTAATCATGAAAATTATCTTTCCCCTCTGCAACTTGCTGCCATCACACTTTAAAAGAAACCAAAGTAGAGCTTGGACGATTGGCAAAGCTGACGGCATGTTGTTCTGGAATTTGACATGATAGAGATCTTAATGGAACAGATCTGTGCAGCTTTATTATTACTAGCAGTAGTAGTGTTAGTATTATTAGTAGTATTAGTATTTATCATCATCATCATCATCATCATCATCATTATCATTATTTTTATTATTATTATTGTCGGTTTGTTTATGTGACTGAGGTTGACCCAAAGGAGGGAAAATAGATATATATTTGTTGTATTTGATAACTTTTTTCAAACAGCATGGAGATCTTTCATTAGATCGTGGTTTCCTTTATATTTAAGAACAAACATTACCGACCACACATACTTAAATCATAATTTCCGTGTATTTGCCAGTAGGCTCCAGTCTCACATGGAGGGGAATATTCCCTAAAAAAAAATGTTGGGTGTTAAAACACCTGGAAGTCATGGACTGGCAAAATAAGTCACCTCTAATCCCATCCAGGAGCAATGGATGTTGGTGTTACGCCATTTTTGATGTTGATGTTGATAAACCACAAAAATGGTGAAACATCAATGTCCATCCCTCTTGGATGGGATTAAAGATGAGTTATCATACTTTCCATGACTTTCAGGTGTTTTAACACCCAAACAGATGTATTAGTTTAATGTTCAGGAAGTGAAAAAGTCTTTAACGTTTCAAGCCTACGCTCTTCCACAGAAAGGAACACAGAAAGAAACAAAGAGAGAAAATAAAGAGAGAATATATATATATATATTATTTAGTCAACAGAATATATGCTTTTATGTGCTACTATTAGTTTCATGTGATGAAAGCATACCAGACAGTATTTTTTAACATGTCTGGTTTCTCAGTGCAATCTTCAGGTACTACCCACATGGCATAGCAAACTAAAAATAGGATGAGAGAAAAAGCAAGAAAAGGTGGGAAAGAAATAGATATAAAAGGTATAAGGTTAAAAAATAAGAAAATGGGGAAAAATAACCCAGTACAAAGCAAAAGTGGGGATTAGTGTTATTTTCCCTTTGACCATAAAATATAAGGCTGAAAAGATAGTGACTTAGAGTCTGTGGTAGAGTTGTTCAATCCAGAGAGGATGGTATTTTCCAATTTGTCAATAGGAACTTAGCCATATGCTTACAACTGCCCTTCCAAACACCAACCACTTTACAGTGTGGATTGGATGATTTTTACGTGACACCAGCACCAAGTAACTTGCAAAACAAAGATCTTTTGAGGGATAGGGGGCATGGGAGGAGGTGGCCTTGTGTCAGGTGATGAGAGGCTAGAGTGTGACAAACGGATAGAAACAGGTGTCCTGCTGTAGAGGAGATATATGGTTACCTAGTCAGAGGGAGAGAGCAAGGGAGGTAGATGGAAACTGAAAGAAGCGCATATATATATATATATATATATATATAATATATATATATATATATATATTCATTTATATATCGTACTTAGTCAAATTTACTATGGTATTCACACAGAGATAACATCTCTTATGGATGCACTGTTTTTTAAAAACACAATATATATCGGAGGGAGATGAAAAATTGTCCCAGCTGTGGCAAGTGAGAATGCTAGACACATTTCTGTTGCATTGGGTACTGTCAATAGTGTGTACTCACAGCCAGTATGCTTAAATGAAATTTGTCACCACTGATATGTTGTGAAATGATAAGTAAACAAACAGTGGAGTTAAAAATATCCATCTGACTACCGCAAATCCTCGAGTATAATCTGCATATTTTTTCCCAAAATTTAAAGGTCAAAATCCCTAGTGCGTACTATATACAAGGTTAAAAATGAAAAATATTTTTTAAGCACTGTCCGAGTCTCTATTTGCTGTCCAGCAATGTTTATTCAGATGCATTTTGTGATGTCGGGCACGAAAATACCTGAAGCTAAGCCTGAAAGCAATGAAGTCATAAAAGAATCATCCATAACTTGCAGTAAGCAACATTTATTAAACATTATTACTGTTATTTCTTTATTTTCTGCAAGCAAAATGCACAAAAAAGCTACGCGTTTGCATTATGTTATATATACAATAATAATAAAGGACGTTACCGTATGCATTTTTACAAACCAAGGATGTTATATAGACCTCCTTGACTCACGTTAGAGAAGGGGTGCATATTATACACAAGGTTTAGGTTTTTCAGGGGTACAGCCCCCTAAAAATCCCCTGCGTATTATACTCAAGGGTGGACTATACTTGAGGATTTATGGTAAATGAAAATAAATAATATGTATATGGCTGCTTTAAACTAATACTGCTTTTGTGGCATATAAAAAAATTTTAACTTTCCTAAACTTCTACACATCTCCCCTCTTCCTCCTCCTTTCCTTATTCACCCCCAGAGAACTGCAGATTTTTCTGGCTCTTCTTCATTTTATCATATACCTTTTCTCATTCTTTTCATCTTTTCAACCACCATCTCTCTCTCTATTTTTGTCTGATGCAGGACTACTGTCTGAAACATCAAAACTCTTTCCTTTCTTTTAAAGTGTTAACTGGTAAATGTCTTAAAGCTTCTTCTTACAATGTCTTTTTTGTGTGTTCATTGCCATGATGGCCGTCCACTCGTGACCAAGGAAGACCATTGCCGACCTTCAGGAACATTGTGCGCTCTAGGACTAACTTATATTTTGCATTTGCGGCTCCGTTGGTGGCTAATGAGCACTGCTCTTGACAAGCATACATGACTGCAAACATTGCAGACCAAGCTTTCCCCATTCACTATACGAGCCGTGCGCTTTCGCGCAGCTCGCCTAAGTTTTTCATGCTGGATACGTGCTTTCTCAAAAGTGTCGATCCCCTCCTTAGCCTGCTTCCTCCATCTGTGGCGATGACAGACATTGTTCTCCCAGTCAGTGTCCTGCATATCAAAGGCCTTTAACGAGGACTTAACACAGTCCTTAAATCGCAGCCTTGGTTTCTGCCAGAGTCTCCTTCCATTCGCAAGTTCTCCATAGAGCATCTGCTTAGGAATCCTTCTATCCTCCATTCTAATAAGGTGTCCAGTCCAACACAACCAGTGCTTGTGTACCATCGCCTCAATACTCAAGATATCAGCTGTCCTCAGGTTCTGTGTGTCTGGAATTTTTGAGGTCCAGCCAACATTGAGAATGTGTCTGAGACATCTCTGATGAAAACGTTCAAGGACCCTTACCTGACGTTTGTACAGAGTCCATGTCTCACATGAGTAGAGAAGCAATGTCAGTACACAAGCACAGTACACAGCAACTTTTGTTCTGCTTGCAATGCCATGTTGGGACCAGACACGAGACTGAAGAGACCAGAAGGAATTTGTTGCTCTCTGCAACCTGAAAGATATTTCCTCATCCAGGGAGCAAGAACGGCTGAGTGTGCTGCCCAAGTAGACAAACTTGTCTACTACCTTCAGAATTGTTCCTTCAACCAAGATAGCTGGTTCATTGCCATACACACATGCATACATACATACACACACACGCACACACAAATATATATACACATAGTATTCTGTTCTTTGATGATAAGATCAAAAAGCTCCATCTCGTGAGAGATATATATTACAATTATTATTTAATAAACACAAAAGATGCTTTTATGTGCTACTGTTAGTTTTATGCAATGAAAGCATGCCAGACAGTATGTTTTAACATGTCTGATGTCTCAGCACAATCTTCAGGCACTGCCCACATGGCATAACAAGCTAAAAATAGAAGGCTAGGATGAGTGAAAAGTGAGAAAAGATGAGAAAGAAGTAGATATAAAAGTAGTATATAAAAGCAGATATAAAAGGAAGATTGGAAAACCAGAAAACGAAAAAGAAAACAGAAAGAAGCAAAAAGGGGAGAAATTAGTGTTAATTCCCTTTCAACCGTAAAATATAAGGCTGAAAAGATAGTGGCCTAGACCAGTGCTTCTCAAACTATCTAATGTTTTGTAATGGCAGTTTTTTTCCAGTGTGTCAGGGACTGGTAATATTTTTTAGCAATACTAATTTATACAGGAAACAACCACTCCGAGAGTGTAGTGGATGACACGTAAAAGCACCCACTACACTCTCGGAGTGGTTGGCGTTAGGAAGGGCATCTAGCTGTAGAAACTCTGCCAGATCAAGATTGGAGCCTGGTGCAGCCATCTGGTTCGCCAGCCCTCAGTCAAATCGTCCAACCCATGCTAGCATGGAAAGCGGACGTTAAATGATGATGATGATAAAAGTTAACAATTTTTTAAGTATTTATTTTGTAAACAAATAATACAATATTACATAAGCATCTTATAAGCATTTTATAATGTTTCTTTCTTTTCTGGAAACTCGCCTTGCACCAGCAGCTGATGGCTCATGGACTGGCACCAGTCTGTGGACCACCACTTTGGGTAGCACTGCCCTAGAGCTTGTGGTACAACTGCTCCATCCAGAGAGAGTGGTAAAAACCCTGCCAAAACAGACAGTGAAGCCTGGTGCAGTCTTCTGCCTAACCACTTCCAGTAAAAACATCCAACCAATACCAACATGGAAAACAGACATCAAATGATGTGTGTGTGCATTCATGCATGCATGTGTGTGTATGTGTGTGTACATACACATATGCATACATACAGAGAAGGAGCACAACAGTGTTTCACAACAGCCCTACTGTTCTTATTTGGCACACAGATGTATATAAAGGCCTCCATCTTCAAGTTGTATTTTCGACAAGTCATGCCAATGAATAGAACCAGTGGAATTTGTTCACAATACTATGTTGGTTGGATGGGGCTTCTCTTCTTCTCCAGCACAGCATCTCATCACTTCTTCCCATGTCTTGATTGGTTTTCTTCCTCCACAGATTCCTTCCAGATCTCTTATGACTTCTTTATCCAACTACCATTCTCCTTATGCATCACATCTCTGTTGTGATGATCTTCTTTTTTACACATTACATTTGATTATTATTTTTGTATTCAATTTTTTTCTCAGTTCATTTGTGTTCTGTCTTCCATGTATTGTTATCATAACTCATCCAGCAGAACATACTCATCTCATTTCTTCTCCATCCTCCATATTCATTACTCATACCTTTTTTTCTACTATTCAATAATGCACTTTGTATATTTTAAACATGCACATCATAAAAATCTACCCTTTTCAATTCCTTTTCGGCATATCAATCATGCTCATCTCCAAAATATTAATAGAATCCTACCATTTTTCTTTCCTGCAGACCAAAACTTTGGTGTTTACTAGACTTTCTTTCCGACTTTCAAATTTCTTTCAAATTCATCTATGAGAATTAAGACACCAGTATACAGAAGTTCCCATGGACAGCTGGTCTTAAATTCCTCTGTTATCGCCTGGACTAATACTATAATAAACTAGAAAGACTGGGAAATGGACCATGACCATCACCTCTGTACACTAACTTCCTCACAATATTCATTTCTAGCTCTCATCTTACTGACAGCATTTACTCTTTTACTTGTTTCAGTCATTTGACTGTGGCCATGCTGGAGCACCACCTTTAGTTAAGCAAATCGACCCCAGGACTTATTCTTTGTAAGCCTAGTACTTATTCTATCGGTCTCTTTTGCCGAACCGCTAAGTTACGGGGCTGCAAACACACCAGCATCGGTTGTCAAGTGATGTTAGGGGGACAAACACAGACACACATACATATACACACACATACATATATATATATATACATACATATATACGACAAGCTGCTTTCAGTTTCCATCTACCAAATCCACTCACAAGGCTTTGGTAGGCCCGAGGCTATAGTAGAAGACACTTGCCCAAGGTGCCATGCAGTGGGAATAAACCTAGTACCATGTGGTTGTTTAGCAAGCTACTTACCACACAACCACTCCTGCGCCTATTTCTGTATCCCTCATTAGCAATCACTAGACTACAAACAATAGTATCTTGTCAATAGCCTTACCCAGGTAAATGAATACTAGGAGCAGAGGTTAATTCAATGCTCAGAACTTCTCCAAGAGTTGTCTCGAATGAAAAATAGCTTTTGCAGTACCCTGTCCTGATACAAATCCAAACTATATCTCATCTAAGCTAATTTCATCCTAGTTAGTTATGCTATAATTCCTTGTTACATAACTCAGCCATACATTTTGTGGTTATTTCTTTCTAGAGCATCTCCTTTACATCTAAGTAACAACCTCTCAGGGTTCAACTGCTTATCCTTAACAGCCATTTTGACCATACAACACTCAACTTCATTCGCTGATCTCTAGTTGGATCTACCTGGGGCATTCTCTCTCTCCCTCTCTCCCTCTCTCTCTCTCTCTCTCTCTCTCTCTCTCTCTCTCTCTCTCTACGTATATATACAAGTAAAAGCACCCACTACACTCTCGGAGTGGTTGGCATTAGGAAGGGCATCCAGCTGTAGAAACTCTCCCAGATCAGACTGGAGCCTGGTGCAGCCATCTGGTTCACCAGATCTCAGTCAAATTGTTCAACCCATGCTAGCATGGAAAGCAGGCGTTAAATGATGATGATGATGATGATGATAATGATACATGTTTATCTCTTTCTCTTCTCTCCCCTTCTTTCTTTCTCTCCCTCTCTCTCTCTCTCCTTTCTTCCTTTCTCTCTCTCTCTTTCTCTCATGCTTTCTCCTAATTCAGAAACTCATAGTTTTTCTATCTCCTTCTTAGCCTCAGTGAACACAGGTGCACCATTATCACACCTTCACCAACAACATCCTGATTCATACAGACATCGTTTGCAATCTTGAACATCTCTCACATCACAGAGCTTAGGCAAGCCTCTTTACTTTCCACTTCTCTCCATTCTATGTAAACTTAACATCTGGCTTCTCTTCATACTGTTTCTTTCTACCTCTCCTTTCTTCCATTCTAGAAAGCATGGCCTGTCCCTTATCATTTATGGCTCTATCTACATTACTACATTGCCATTCCACAATCATGTCCCCTTCCATCTAGCTGGAACCATACACCATCTGCAGACCCACTCTGTGACTCACAGAAGGCTGACTCTCAGAAACCCACAGAAACCCTCAATTCTCCTCCTTCTGAACATTCAAGTCACAAAGGAAAATGAAATAAACAGAACTGTATCTCCTCCACCTTCATAGTACTTGCTTGTCACCCTAGTACTTCCTTGGACTTTGTTCCTTTTTGAGCCATGCCTGGCTCATAAGGGCTGGTTTCTCGGTTTCCTTGGCGTATAGGTTCCCCACCTGGATGGGACACCGGTCCGTCGCAGGTGAGCTGCAAGATGCAGGAGGAAAGAGCGAGAGAAAGTTGTGGTGAAAGAGTCAGCAGAAGCTCGTCATTACCTTCTGCCGGATCCATGTGGAGCTTAGACGTTTTGCTCATAAACACACACATCGCCCGGCCTGAGATTCCAACCCACGATCCCTCGACCGCGAGTCCACTGCTCTAACTACTAGGCCATGTGCCTCCACTTTCCTTGGACTTGTATCAAACTGAGGGATTTTTTAGCTGTCATATCTTCCTTATCCAAACTGTTTTTTTTCTCTCTTTGGTCCATCTAGTTCTAACTCTAAAGTCACTAATCACTAGTCTGTGTTGAGTGTTAGATTCTTCACCAGGAAAAGACTTAGTATTCACAACCATCTGTCTATTCAGCTTCCTGTTTGCATATCAATATATGTTTTTATTTTCCTATTGTTTTTGTACCAATGCCATCACCACCACCACCAACAACAACAACAATAACAACAACAAGAGCTCTAACACGATCAGTAAAGTGTGATAGACAATATAATGAGATAAAACTGATTTTTATCAATGCAATATACTTCAATCTGTGTAGGAGATAAAACTCCAATCTGTACATGAAATCACTACACACCTCCCCTGCCACACATACACACACACACACATACACACACATACATACACACACACATATACATACATATACATCTTCAAGGCTGAATACTTATATCATACATACATACATACATACATACATACATATACATATATATATATACACATACATACTTACATACATACATACATACATACATATATACATATATGTGAGTGTGTGCATGTGTCATCACCATTTTATATATATGAGAATGTATGTATACAAGCAGATACATGCACACACACACACACATACAGATTTTCCCTCTCATCCTCTCTCATCTTCTCCCTCTTCTTCCACTCAACCCCCTTCTTTTCTCTTTCTATCTTTTCTTTTCTCTCCATCCCTTCTCTTTCTCTCCCTTTCTCTAACTCTCTGACTCTCTTTCTCTCACTCTCTCTCTTACTCTCTCTCTCACTCTCACCCTCTGTCTCTCTCACTCTCTCTCTCTCTCTGTCTCTCTCTCTACTAAACAATAGACCATGTAATCAAAGGCAACTTTATGACTGGAGAACATTTAAAGCTTTTGTTTTTGCTGTTGTTATTTAGCCCCAGGTCAGCTTCTGATGAAACAGACCTATTGCAGCTCACTCTGTAACCACATGGTTTCAGGTTCAGTCCCACTGGGCAGCACCTTGAGCAAATGTTTTCTACTACAGAGCTGGGCAAACCAATACATTGTGAGAGGATTTGGTAAATGGAAACTGAAAAGAAGCCTGTCGTATATATGTATATATATATGTGTGTTTGTGTGTCTGTGTTTGTCCCTCCAACATCGCTTGACAACCGATGCTGGCGTGTTTACGTCCCCGTAACTAAGCGGTTCAACAAAAGAGACCAATAGAATAAGTACTAGGCTTACAAAGAATAGGTCCTGGAGTCGATTTGCTTGACTAAAGGTGGTGCTCCAGCATGGCAGCAGTCAAATGACTGAAACAAGTAAAAGAGTAAAAGAGAGTTCTCAGAGCTCAACTATCGAACTACCATATTTGATGGCCTATAAAACATACCATTTTTACACCAAAATGGCTTTAAAAATCCCCCTGTGTCCAATGCACTCAATGTAGGCTCAAAACTCATGACTATTGGCTGAAAGTATACATCAGGGGTCATGTAGATGTAGCCTAGTAGCCTAGCAGCCATCTATTGGTGAACAATCACCTACGGTTTGTTTATATCGAATGTGGATGCAATAAATTGCTTATAAACACCAGTAATAACATAAAGTTATACAGATAAGTGAAGGAATTAAAACATTATTCTAGTGGTAATTTATTTTACAAAAGTATAGCTTAGGCTAGGGTGCATCCTATGCATTCATCCATAGGTCATCAAATACGGTAATTTGTGAGTGCATAACAAGTGGTGGGTGATAAGATAAAGTCACTTGGGTAAGGAATGACCATTCTTCTTTTCTCTTTAAATAATGTTTCTTCATCATCATCATCGTTTAATGTCTGCTTTCCATGCTAGCATGGGTTGGATGGTCTGACCGGGGTCTGGGAAGCCAGGAGGCTGCTCCTGGCACCAGTCTGATCTGGCAGTGTTTCTACCTCTGGATGCCCTTCTTAATGCCAACCACTCCGTGAGTGTAGTGGGTGCTTTTTACATGCCACCAGTACAGGGGCCAGAGGAGGCTGGCAAACGGCCACGATAGTTTGTTGCTTTTTACGTGTCACCGACATGGATGCAAGTCAGGCGGCGCTGGCATCAGCTACGTTCAGACGGTGCTTTTTACATATCACCAGCACAGGTATCTTAACTACAATTTCCATTTGATTTGCATTTTGGTGTTGGTGTTGACATACTTGACACAATAGGTCTCCTCAAGAACAGCGGGTCACTCAACAATCCAAGGTTAGCACAGCAGGCCATCCTGCACGCCATGAACTCACTTCATTTGTCAGGTCTTCACAGTCACAGCATATCTTAGAGATCTCGGTCTTTGTCATTTCCTCTGTGAGGCCCTACATGCCACCGGCATGGGTATCACAACTACAATATCCATTCGGTTTTTATTTTGATGTTGTGTGTATATTATATATATACTGTTTAGATCTTGTCTACAGAATTCATATTTTTTCCATCCAAATGATTTTGAAAACTGTAGAACAAATGATAATCAAATGGGGCAATAACCAGCAAATATGTTAAGTGGGGCATCGTTTCCCATTCAAACTACTCCAGCCTTTGGAATGTCATCCTCACTGTATGTGGCTAAGCATTATTCTGATGGAAGAACACCTTTCATTTTGAAACCAAAGATGGTTGTTTTTCTTCTAGTGCTGACTTAAACCACTCAAGCTGCTTGTGGTAGATTTCCTTTGTTATCATTTGGTTTGAGTTTAAAAGCCCAAAGTAGACTTAACCTTTCATAACCCACCAAACAAATAGCAACACCTTACATCGGTGAAGACCTTCTTTAGCTTGGGGTGCCGGTGTTTCTCCTTTTCCTACACACTGTCTTCAGTACTTGACATTTTTATAGAGAACCTATTTTTCATCACCAGTCACTATTCAGTCCAAAAAAGGTTCATTCCTGAGACATGACAGCAAAGAAAACTACACACTCACTCTTTACACGTGATTAGATGTGAAAAGTTTGTGAGGAACCCACTGACCCAATTTGCTGACTTTTCCGATGGTATGCAGGTATCAGAAAATGACCAAATCCAAGCTTCTCTGCTAGTTCCTCAACAGTTACGATAGGATTTTGTTCCACCAAGGTTTGCAGAACATCCTCATCAAGCTCTACATATCTTCTGGGACAAGGCTCATCTTCTGGAACCACTGTTGACACTGGCTTACACTTACTGTCCAATTTCCATTTACTGCATTAATATTCTTCACACATTCCATTGCGTTATTGCCTTTATTGAACTCATAAAGCAAAATATGTCAAATATGCTCCTGTGTCACTTCCATTATAGCTTTGAAAGAATAACTGTTAAAATCAAACTGCACTCTTCAAAACTTGTACTAAGAATAAGTACAAGGTAAAAGTATTACCTGCTTTTATGGCAAGTTGATGCAGATAGTTTATTCTGTTCCCTTCCAACTTTTTCTTCATTCAATTGAAAAAAACTACATTATTGATGGCATGACCCAATATGTACCTGTGAGATACTGGGTTGGTGTAATCGACTTACCCCTCCCCCAAAATCACTGGCTTTGCGCCAAACTTTGAAACTAATTTTCATAGATTGGCAATGCGATGAGCTGGCAGAATCGTTAACAAGCTGAGCAAAGCTTAGCAGCATTTCATCCATCTTTACATTCTGTGTGTCACCTTTAGCAAGTGTCTTCTATGACAGCCATCTGTAAAGTGGTTGGTGTTTGGAAGGGCATCCAGCCATAGAAACCATGCCACAACAGAAAATTGGAGTCTGAAAAGCTCCCCAGCTGGCCAGCTCCATGGCAAAACCATCCAACCCTTGCCAGTATGGAAAATGGACACTGAATGATGATGAGGATGATGGAGCATTTTTAGTGATAACAACTACATTCATTCCAAGCACCTCTGTAGTGCGTTCAAACATAACCAAAGTCAACCTTCTACCTTTTAAATGCAGGAGTGGCTGTGTGATAAGTAGCTTGCTTACCAACCACATGGTTCCGGGTTCAGTCCCACTGCATGGCACCTTGGGCAAGTGTCTTCTACTATAGCCTCGGGCCAACAAAAACCTTGTGATTGGATTTGGTAGATGGAAACTGAAAGAAGCCCGTCGTATATATGTATATGTGTATATATATGTGTGTGTGTGTGGTGTGTGTCTGTGTTTGTCCCCCTAACATTGCTTGACAACTGATGCTGGTGTGTTTACATCCCCGTAACTTAGTGGTTCAGCAAAAAAGACCGATAGGATAAGTACTAGGCTTACAAAAAATAAATCCTGGGGGTGATTTGCTCAACTAAAAGGCAGTGCTCCAACATGGTCGCAGTCAAATGACGGAAACAAGTAAAAGAGTAAAAAGAGTAAAAGAGTATATTTAGGTGACCAAATTAGCAGTGGAGGAGGATGTTCTGAAAACATAGTTACTAGAATAAGAATATGATGGGGAAAATTCAGAGAGCTATTACTTTTGATGACAACAAAAGACCTCTCTCTCTTTCTCAGATTGAAATACAGATTGTATGATGCTTGTGTATGAACTGTTATACTCCATGGTAGTGAGACCCCAGACCCTGAATGCAGAGGACATGTGAAAAGTCAGGAGGAATGAAGTTAGTACACAATGTTGGAAGTGCAACATCAGAGTTATTTACATTATTTACATTATTTACATTTGACGGGTATTTGTCCTCATCTTGTTTGTTTTTAACTGATATACCCTCCAGCCTTCATTAGGTGTCTTGGGGGAAATTTTGAACCTGGGTTCTCATTCCTAAGGTATTTTTCTCTTTCTCTCTCTTTCTCTTTCTGTCTCTCTTTCTATCTATCTCTCTTTCTCTCTCTATCCATCTTACTTTCTCTCTTTCTATCTATCTTCCTCTCTTTCTCTCTCTTTTTCTTTCTCTCTCTCTACCTCTCTCCCTCTCTCTTTCTCTCTCTTCCTCTCTCTCGCTCTCTCTATCTATCTGTCTAGCTAGCTATCTTTCTCTCTCTCTCTTTCTTTCTATCTCTATCTCACTTTCTCTCTCTCTTTCTCTTTCTTTCTCTCTTTCTCTTTCTTTCTCTCTTTCTCTCTCTCTCTATCTGTCTATCTTTCTCTCTTTTTATCTATCTTTCTCTCTTTCTCTCTCTCTTTTTCTTTCTCTCTCTCGACCTCTCTCCCTCTCTCTTTATCTCTCTCCCTCTCTCTCTCTCTCTATCTATCTGTCTAGCTAGCTATCTTTCTCTCTTTCTCTCTCCCTCTCTCTCCAACTGGGATACCCATGTATCTCCCCAACAGCAAAACACCTGTTTCTGTCCTCTCCATCACTTGGCACAAAATCCACCTCTCTCCATACCACTCACCCTCTTGGCTGGTGACCTCACTGGTGCCAGTGTCATATGAAAAGTACTCAGTGCACTGTGTAAAAAGTCCCGACACGAGGAAGGTCATCCATCAACAGACTCCAGGATTTGGTGCAGTCTTCCGGCTTGCCAACTCCTATCAAACCGTCCAACTTACGCCAGCATGGAAAACAAGCATTAATTGATGATGATGATGATGATGACAATGATGATGATGATGAGATGATATGATACGATGATGATGTGATGATGATGATGATGGTGGTGGGGTGGTGGGGTTGGTGGTGGTGAGGTGGTGGTGGTGGTGGTGGTGGTGGTGGTGGTGGTGATGGTGGTGATGATGACGATGACGATGATGATGATGATATATAGATAGATAGATGTGTGGGTAGGTAGGTAAGTAAGTAGAGACACAGACAGACAGGCAGGCAGACAGACAGGCAGACAGACAGACAGACAGACAGACAGACAGACAGACAGATAGATAGATAGATAGATAGATACATCGATAGACGAACAGACAGACAGAGAAAGGCAGGCAGACAGAGACAGACAGGCAGGCAGGCAGACAGAGACAGACCAGACAGACAGACAGACAGACAGATAGATAGATGAATTGACTAACAGAGACAGGCAGACACACACACAGACAGACAGGCAGGCAGGCAGACAGACAGACAGACAGACAGACAGACAGACAGACAGACAGACAGACAGACAGATATATAGATAGATAGATAGATAGATAGATAGATAGATAGATAGATAGATAGATAGATAGATAGATAGATAAACAGACAGACAGACAGATGTAACACAATTTCAGCATGGAAGTCACACGGCCATTCAAAACACACACAAACTGTTAAATTCACTTAAGCATTTATTATTTAGTGTCAAAAATTTGACACTAAATAAAAAAAAAATATTTAATTGAAGTTAACAGTTTTTTGTGTGTTTTGAAAGGCTAAGATGTTTCTTCAATGTTGTAATTGTTTTAGTTTCAACACAGTCTCGGATCAAATCACTTGTCAGACAAGATCTTCAAAATATAAATGTGTGTGTGTGTGTGTGTGTGTTTGTGTTTGTGTTTGTGTGTGCGTGTGTGTGTTTTAGAATGTGTCACTGTGTCTTAACATCACATGATAGTAGTAAATGAGAGTCATTCACATATGAGCAGTGTCGTTCAGTTTCCAGTGTTCAGCACAAAAAGAAAAAAAAAAGAAAGAAAGAATCAGAAAACGTTGTCTGGCCATGGTGGGGTTGGGGTAGGGGTGGTGGAGAATATTAATTACCTTGCTTGGAAACAGGTGAGGATTGGCGTGGCAGGAAGGAAGGACATGTGGCTGTGGGGAAAATCTGCCTCAAAAAAAAGGTCCATCCAACAGAAGAAGTAAGCAAGGAAAAATGGGTGTTAAAACAATGGTGGTGGGGGGGAGAAGAAGAGGATGGGAAAGAAGAGGCGAGGAAGAGCTGAGGAAGAGGAAAAGAGAAGAAGTGGAGGAGGGGAAAGAAGAGGAGGTGAAGAATGGAGGTGAAGAAGAGGAGGAGGGATAAGAAATGGATGGAGATAAGAGGGGAGGATGGGAGGAGGAGGAGGATGAGGAGATACTTATTTTATCAGTCTATTTTGCTGAAACGCTAAGTTACAGGGACATAAATACACCACCATCGGTTGTCAAGCGATATTGGGGGGGGGGCAAACACAGACACACAAGTATATACATACATACACACACACACACACACACATATATATATATACAACAATCTTCTTTCAGTTTCCATCTACCAAATCCACTCACAATGCTTTGGTCGGCCCAAGGCTATAGTAGAAAACACTT
>NC_042997.1:126421269-126426269 GCF_006345805.1 Octopus sinensis | reverse complement strand
GTGTGAGTGTCTGTGTGTGTGTGTGTGTGTGTGTGTGTGCATGTATGCATGTGTGTATGTGTGTAAGTGTGTATATGTATGTATATGTATGTGAATGTATGTGATTATGTGTGTGTGTATGTGTGTGTGCATATGTGCATGGATACATGTGTGTGTGTGTGTAATTGTGTATATGTATGTGTATGTGAATGTGTGTGAGTTTGTGTGTGTGTATATGTGCATGAATGCATGTGTGTATGTGTGTATGTGTGTAAGTGTGTATATGTATGTATGTGTATGTGAATGTGTGTGAGTATGTGTGTATGTGTGTGTGCGTATATGTGCATGTATGCATGTGTGTATGTATGTAAATGTGTATATGTATGTGAATGTGTGTGAGAATGTGTATGTGTGTGTGGATGTAAGAATGTGTGTATGAGAATGTGTGTATTGGAGTGAGTGTGTGTGTGAGTATGTGTGAATGTTAGTGTGTGGGTGTGTGTGAGTGTGTATGTGTATGAGTGTATGGGGAGAGAAAGTTGTGTGTGTGTGTTTGTGTGTGTGCGTGTGCGTGTATGTGTGTGTGTGTGGTGTGTGTGTGTGTGCATGTATGCATGTGTGTATGTGTGTATGTGTGTATGTGTGTATGTGTGTATGTGTGTATGTGTGTGTGTGTGTGGTGTGCATATGTGCATGGATACATGTGTGTGTGTGTGTAATTGTGTATATGTATGGTATGTGAATGTGTGTGAGTTTGTGTGTGTGTATATGTGCATGAATGCATGTGTGTATGTGTGTATGTGTGTAAGTGTGTATATGTATGTATGTGTATGTGAATGTGTGTGAGTATGTGTGTATGTGTGTGTGCGTATATGTGCATGTATGCATGTGTGTATGTATGTAAATGTGTATATGTATGTGAATGTGTGTGAGAATGTGTATGTGTGTGTGGATGTAAGAATGTGTGTATGAGAATGTGTGTATTGGAGTGAGTGTGTGTGTGAGTATGTGTGAATGTTAGTGTGTGGGTGTGTGTGAGTGTGTATGTGTATGAGTGTATGGGGAGAGAAAGTTGTGTGTGTGTGTTTGTGTGTGTGCGTGTGCGTGTATGTGTGTGTGTGTGTGTGTACGTGTACATGTGTGTGCGTGTGTTTGTGTGAAAGAGAAAGAGAGTGGGTGTGTGTGTGTGCATAAAATTATTGGATTTGCTGTTAATTTCAATGCTGAATTATTCAGTTCTTTTATCAACTAAATAACTTATCCATTGAATTAGTATGTAAATGGCTGTGTATTCCACAGACAGGTGTAACCATAACATAATTCTTAAGGTGGTGAATCAGCAAAGTACAACATGTGACATGGCAGGACCTCTGAATGCCATTGACCAAATTTCAGCCAAAAGTTTTGGGTTAACCCAAGGCCCTGGTAAAAGATACTTGCCTGAAGTACCAAGCAGTGGAACTGAACCCGGGACTTGGTGATTGCATCAAGCTGTGTTCATGTATGTATATGTATATGTATAGTTATACATACATGTATAAGTAATATATATATATATATATATATATAATATATTTTGATAAGCATAACAAATGCGCAACCGGTAAAAAGAACTTTCACCTAATTAAATTACTTAAATTACTTCAATTATTTGTCAGCATTTTCTTCATTTCCTTTTTTATATATATATATATATATATATATATATATATATATATATATATATAAAGGTGCAGGAGTGGCTGTGTGGTAAGTAGCTTGCTTACGAACCACATTGTTCCAGGTTCAGTTTCACTGCATGGCACCTTGGCTAAGTGTCTTCTACCATAATCTCAGGCCGACCAAAGCCTTGTGAGTGGATTTAGTAGATGGAAACTGAAAGAAGCCTGTCGTATATATGTATATATATACATATGTGTGTGTGTGTGTGTGTGTGTGTGTGTGTGTGTATATGTTTGTGTGTCTGTGTTTGTCCCGCCAACATCGCTTGACAACCGGTGCTGGTGTGTTTATGTCCCCATAACTTAGCAGTTCGGCAAAAGAGACTGATAGAATAAGTACTAGGCTTACAAAGAATAAGTGCTGGGGTCGATTTGCTCGACTAAAGGTGGTGCTCCAGCATGGCCGCAGTCAAATGACTGAAACAAGTAAAAAAGAGTAAAAGTATAGGGAAAAGAAGGACTAGAAGAATAGTGGTAACAAGGAACTGTATCAGATTGCCAGAAGGGACGCTAGGAGACAAGTTTACTTAGCCAGAGGGGGAGCAAATAAGAAAACATTTGCCAATGTTCTGCATCATGAGGACCAAAGATTTGATGTGTTTCATGTTGCAAGACAGTATGTGAGAAAGAATCGAGATGTCCTACTTTTTTTCTATGGCAAAATCTTTGATCAGATCCTCAAAATTACTCTGATATAACACATCAGCTTTTATACATGGTAAAAATAAGGTGGCATGTAAAAGGCACCATTCAAGCATGATCATTACCAGCGTCGCCTTACTGGCACCTGTGCCGGTGGCATGTATAAAAAGATTCAAGCGAGGTCATTGCCAGTACCACCTGATTGGCCCCCGTGCCGGTGGCACATAAAAGCACCCACTACACTCTCGGAGTGGTTGGCGTTAGGAAGGGCATCCAGCAGTAGAGACTCTGCCAGATCAAGATTGGAGCCTGGTGCTGCCATCTGTTTCACCAGTCCTCAGTCAAAATCGTCCAACGCATGCTAGCATGGAAAGCGAACATTAAACGATGATGATGATGATGATGATGATGAAAGTGATTTCTTTTGTGTCATAAACCATTTACCATTTCTCTGGTGTTGCCTTTCTCTTGATATCCTAAGCACTTGCTTATTTTGATTAATGATTAATAGAGTACTGAGAGTACTCCATGCTTGGCTGGAATGTGTTATTATATTGTAGTATAATATAATACAATTCACTGGGTAGACTATAAATCATTTTTTAGTTTGTGTCATGTTTGAACAATTCATTCACCAAGTGCACAAACAATCTATGACTGACTTGAGTACAATTGAAGACCATTTTACTCAAGTTGGTCGTAGTTTGTATGTGCACCTGATGAGTGGCTTGTGCAGCTATGATGTAATTTTCACTAACAACTCTTATTACTTGTTATACAATTATAGAATACAATCAATAACTTGTTATTGATTGTATTCTATAGACAGACAGACAAACAGACAGGTAGACAGACAGTCAGATAGAAACATAGAATGATAGATAAATGGATAGATAGATAGATAGATACATACATACATACATACATACATACATACATACATACATACATACATACATACATACAGAAGTAGGTAGGTAGGTAGGTAGGTAGGAAAAGGCGGCGAGCTGGCAGAATCGTTAGCACACCGGGCAAAATGCTTAGCAGTATTTCGTCTGCTGTTACGTTCTAAGTTCAAATTCCACCGAGGTCGACTTTGCCTTTCAATCTTTTGGGGTCGATAAATAAAGTACCAGTTACGCACTGGAGTCGATGTAATTGAGTTACTCTGTTTGTCTGTCCTTGTTTGTCCCCTCTGTGTTTAGCCCCTTGTGGGTAGTAAAAAGGTAGGTATGTAGGTAGGTAGGTAGGTAGGTGGGTAGGTAGGTGGGTGGGATTGGGTGGGTGGATGGATGGATGGATGGATAGATAGATAGATAGATAGATAGATAGATAGATAGGTAGATAGATAGATAGATAGATAGATAGATAGATAGATAGATAGATAGATAGATATAGATAGATAGATAGATAGATAGATAGATAGATAGATAGATAGGTAGACATATATGTATTTAAATACAAATATGTTTTTTAAAGTATTGCTTTGACCCAAGTCACCCCTAAATCTAAACACACACACAACAACAACAACATCAATAACAACACAAGCACACAAACCCACAGGTGTATTTGAGCCAACTCAGAAACTTCTGTCTGGTGGTACAGCTTATCAGAAATAACATCCAGATCTCATTGAATTATATTCTACAATTTTAGAAGCGCAAGGTACACACTGGATAAAGTAGTCATAGATAATCTACCTAATTGGAATGTCTTTAATCAGGGTTGGCATGGATTTAAACAATAATAACCACATCTAAATAATTTTTTTATGAAATTACAATGGGGGTAAACATAGCAGGGTCGTTAAGAAATTCACTTCCCAACCACTTGGTTCTGGTTTCAATCCCACTCAGTCTTGTGAATGAAATTTTGTAAATAGAAACTGTGCGGAAGCCTGATGTTACAGTTTCTGTTCTTGGATAATGGGTTTAATGTATCACCTGGTATAACACCACCACAATATGGCTCTTAAATACTCATACACAGGTATGGTTGTGTGATAAGAAGTTTGTTTCTGAACCACATGGTTCTAGGTTCAACTCCATTACATGGCACCTTGGGCAAATGTCTTCTACTAAAGGCACAGTTCAACCAGGTCAACCAGCTACTGTTATAGTGCTGGTGCCATGTAAAAATCACGGAGCCCACTCTGTAAAGTGATTCACATTTGGAAGGGCATCCAGCTGTAGAAATCGTGTCAAACACAGACAGTGGAGCTTGGGGCAGTCTTCTGGCTTGCCAGACCCAACTGACAACTGATCCAACCCAGGCCAAAATGGTAGACAGGCATTAAACGATGACAATAACAAAGAGGAGAGTGGAGATCTATTCACATCCAAAACATTTTATTAAAAACGTTTTCAGGCACAGGAGTGGCTGTGTGGTAAGTAGCTTGCTCACAAACCACATCACTATTTTTGTCTTTACTGTCTTGTTTGTTCCATCATTAAAACAACCAGTTGCTCAGACAGCCAGCATATACCATTTCACTAGCAGCAAGGATGACAGTCAGCCAAAACCGTTGCTATGCTGTCTTTCTTCTTTCCTCTCTGTGTGGGGTTAATAATCTTAATCTTTAGTTAGTTTCTCATTCAAACTACATAATAGGCAGAATTGTTGGATTAAGACAGTAGGGTGTTTTAGGGGAGATTA
>NC_042997.1:126408769-126413769 GCF_006345805.1 Octopus sinensis | reverse complement strand
GCATGGGATTCCCCGTTCATTGATTAGATTCAAAAATGTCCTTACGAGCTAAAAGCAACCTAAAGGCAAAATGCCCAGTTCCCCCAGTGTTGACCCAGATAAACTGGTCTAAGGGAGATAACCCATCCTTGCTGACCCAGATTGTTTGTTCTTTATTTACTTACTGACTAATGGATTCCTACCTCACAGAGTTGAAGAATTATATGACTTCAGCTTTAGACTCTGACATGTTGTCCATGGAGCTAAGCCCTTTATGGCTGCAAAATCATCAGTCTACACACTGCCTTTAACAGGTCAACAGGACTTCTTTCGATGTCTAGAAGTATTCCTGGGAACATCTTGTCCCTTACTTTTAGTGGGGAATTGGAATGCTACCTTGGACACACATGTAGACTACATGAGCGGAGATAAGAATAGACGGGGATGCAGATGTCTCAGAGGCCTGCTCAGATGGTTTCAACTGTCTGACAGGTACTGACTTGACCACTTAAATGCACCAACGTGGACAAGGAGCAATTGCATCGGGTTGTCGAGATCGTATAGGGTACTGTGTAGGACAGTAGACAGGGATAGCAGAAGTCATATGGGCGACCATCAAAGCTGCAGCCGAAGCAGTCCAACTTTCTACCATTAAGAAATTGACAGATTCCATGACTAATAAGGTTTCTGAAGTTATCCATCGAAATGGCGCTCATGTGACTAAATAATTCATTATGTCAATAAATGTTATAATATTAGATTCACTTCAACATTTAAATTGAATTTGTCAAAATATTTTCGTGGCTTTAAGACTGCGACCTGTTCACTGACAAAAATCCATGCAGCACGGATTTTTGTCAGTGAACAGGTCGCGGTCTTAAAGCGACGAAAATATTTTGACAAATTAAACTTAAATGTTGAAGTGAATCGAACGGCTTTTGTGTGTTTCTTAAATGGCTTACAAATACCTTCCACGCTGCAATTGTTTGGGTTTCAGCACACAATCTCAGATCAAATCACTTGCTATGCAAGTACATCTCTGTTATAATATTATTATGGTTTTAAGGTGTGATTTTTTGTGTGATTGGGTTTCTTTTCCCTATTACTTCTGGTGGAGTAGTGAGTTAGACAAAGTTGCTCTTCTTTGTTCCTCCAGCCATCTAATATCTCAGAAAAAAATTTGTCCAAACATTCTTTGAAGATCTCTACATCTATGCCTCAAAATTTCTGAGGTTGTTTGGTAGAAAGTTGAATAGTCATGTACCCTTTCATATGTGTATCACTGCATATCTTTCACATCTTCTCTCTATGGAATAGAGCTTCAGTTCCTTTAATCTTTACCAGTAGCTCATCTGTTGCACCAAGTCAATCTTCTTTGAGTAGTGGCACTTGATTGCCTTGAGTTCTACCACTAGTTTGACACTCTGCAGTGACCACAGTTAGGCACAGTAAACCAGATGACTGAGAACGAAAGTTCTCCATATGAGTAGCATGGTGTCCTTTTTCCTGGTTCTAAAAGATCTCAGAATCCAGCTAGAAACTTACCTGCACAGTACTGCCATCTTGGTAATATACACATGAAATGTTGCCACATTACTCATGTGGATTCCCAAATCATGCACTAACTGTAACTCTGGGATTGTAGTAGCTCCTGGTCCTGTGAGAGCTTATTGAAGCTTGTTTGTAGACTGATAATGAAGAGCTTAAAACTTATCATTGAACTGTATGTTATTTTCATCAACCCACTTATATATTCCATTCAGATCTTTCTGCAGTTTTAGGACATCATCAGAGTCCTTGACTACCCATGATGCTTTTGTATCATCAGCACGGAGAGAGCAGCTGACTGTACAGCTGAGGGCATGCTTGAGAAAACCACAACAAACAGTAGAGGTCGCAGTATAATTCCCTGGGGGAGATCAGAGAGATAAACCTGTAATTTTTAGTATCTGCTCTACTTCCTCTTTTATGGACAGGCCATAGTATACCTTCTTTTAACATTTTAGGAAGTTTACTACATGCAAGGAAACTTTGAAATGGTATCTACAATGGTCTTGCAAGAACGATTCCACAACTCTACTATGAGCTAGCCACCATATTTTAATTTCAACCAATTTCTTCTTCTTCTTCTTCTTCTTTTCTTCTTCTTCTTCTTCTTCTTCTTCTTCCATTCTCTTCTTCTTCTTCCACTTCTTCTTCTTCTTCTTCTTCTTCTTCTTCTTCTTCTTCTTCTTCTTCTTCTTCTTCTTCTTCTTCTTCTTCTTCCACTTCTTCTTCTTCTTCCACTTCTTCTTCTTCTTCTTCTTCTTCTTCTTCTTCTTCTTCTTCTTCTTCTTCTTCTTCTTGTCATTGTTGTGCCACCATGTTCAACTTCATACACAGATTTTGTCATTAATATTCTCAACTAATTGCTTGACCATTTCATTTTCCATTTACTCAAGTTACCATCTTCATCTGTTAACTTAGTTTTCAATGACTTAAATAACTTTCCAACAACAAGATAATTCCTCCAATTATTATTAAAAATACTTTTACATACATCAGATAAAAATATTATCATTGACAGTGTCCAACTTTATATTTTCACATTTCATAACACCAGTCTTTACAAGCTGGATGAAAGAGTCATCATCCTTCGTTATTATTATGTTCATCCAAGCCAACATCAATAATTAATTCCTGCTATGATAGTAAATCAACTTGTGCTATTTGAAATCCCTTTAAATAACATATTTTACGGTCAAATGCTGTCATTTGTAAGACCTATCTTAAAGACGTGCAGACTCTACTTTCAGAAAACCAGAATTTTTGCTAAAAATAAATTCTAGTGGCCTATAAGCTGAGACCAATTTAAATTTTCAGCCAAGCAGAAAATGTTGTGCTCTTCGAGTACATCATACAATCACCAAGGCTTCCTTTTCAATATATGAGAATCTTGTTTTAGCTGTGTTTAATGTTCTTGACAAATATAGAACAGGATGGCTGTCTTGTGAAAGTGTTCCTGATATAGACTTTTCACTGACATTGGTCAGTTGTTAAGGCGACCACTTTTATGGCATTATAAATCTGGACCACTGGCTTTGCTGGTGTTGATAAACCTGATTTATGAGAAAATAAATCACTTGACTAAACATGTTCTTTAATATCTTGTAAATCTAGTTGTCATGAATAAAATCTCTTTGTTGAAATTCCTTGGAAAACATTTCATTTAACTGTTTTCCAAAAGCAACACCTTCAAGATTTACCTATCACCTGAGTTAAGTTGTCACACCAGGTTCAGATGTCATCTTTGTTTCATTTATATGGAAATTCCTAGGACCAACCATCTTTACATTGATCATCAGCAGAACACTAAATGCTAGGAAAGTGGACAAGTTCATGAATTTGCTTTACGGTCTGACATCTGAGGATGACCAGAACTTGAAAACAAAAAATTTTTTTGGATTGACCATAAATATTCAGTTCAGGTGCAACAGAATAAAAGCATCACAAGATGGTACTTGGAAACAATTCCCACCTTAGTTTCTGGTTCTAAAGGTCCATAAGAGGAGTTTTGTAACAATATTATTTAATTTGAAATAAATTTCAATTTGATCCAGTTCAACGTCAGTGGATATATTTTCACTGTATATTTCAAAAAAGCCATGGAATTTCAATCCATTCTGAAGATGTAGAATTAGCATATTTTTCATCTCTTTCCAGCTCCACCCATTCACTTCGCCTTCTCTGCTAAAATGTGAGTAATCACATAGCTCTTCTACAGCAAAAAACCTGTTCTTCTCTAACCCTTTCTCTCATACTTTAACCCCTTATTTCTACATATAAAGCTGCCTCTTTCAGAGTTTTTAGCTCTGCAAGCTGCATGGCAACCTCCTGGCTTAGATGCTATAAAAAGGCACTCAAAACATTCTGTAAAGTGTTTGATGTTAGGGAGAGCATCCAGCTGGATGAACCAAATTAGGCACTAGAGCACAATGCAGTCCTTTGACCTATTGGATCCTGTCGGATGTTAAATGATGATGAGGACGATGACAAAAATGACAACAATGATTGATGATGATGATGATGAAAACGACAATGAAGATGATGATAATGAAAATGACAATGATGATGATGATGATGATGATAATGAGGATGATGATGATGAGGAGGAGGAGGAGGAGGATGGTTTTATTACCATACACAACTGCTAGCATTGTTGCTAATGTCATCAAAATTGTAATAAAGGAATAAGTTATTGGCTTCCAAATATATGCCATATGCCAATTTCATAAAAACTTGCAGAGTCTTCATTTTCAATTTCTTCAGTTGCCTCGGCATTTTTATAGCCATTTACATGCTGCCCGAAAATGCAGGACATTTCAATTATTCACGCTTATATTGACAAAAACTACATTTAGAACCAAGATTCCATTTGTTTCTATAAACATGGCTCAGTGTTAACACTAAGATCATCCGTTCTTCTTTATATATAGGTGTGGCTGTGTGGTAAGAAGCTTGCTTCTTAACCACATAGTTCTGGATTCAGTGCCATTGTGCAGCACCTTGGGCAAGAAACTTTGTGCTTTAGCCTTGGGCCAACCAAAGCCTTGTGAGAGGACTTCGTGGATAGAAATTGAATGATGTCCATCGTGTGTGTGTTGTGTGTGTGTGTGTGTGTGTGTGTGTGTGTGTGTGTTGTGTGTGTGTCTTTGTGTTTGTATTTGCCCCCAGCATCACTTGACAACCAATGGAATGGTGTGTTTACATTCCCATAACTTAGCGGTTTGGCAAAAGAAACTGATAGAATAAGTACCAATCCTTGAAAAGTAAAAATAAGTGGTGGGGTAGATTCATTCAACTAACATTCTTCAAGACAGTATTGTCCCAGCATGGTCACAGTCTGATGACTGAAACAGGTAAAAGAAAGTAGAAATATATATATACATATATCAGCGTCGCCTTACTTATACCATGTCCCCGCCTTACGCACTTGTGCAGTGACACATAAAAAAAAAAACACACATTTTTTCGTAGCCGTT
>NC_042997.1:126405822-126408669 GCF_006345805.1 Octopus sinensis | reverse complement strand
GAAAGATGAAATACCCGGAAAAGGATAATGTGGGACCTGCAGGTTTCAGATTTTACAAGATATGTATTTTTACTCTTTACTCTCTCTCTTTTTACTCTTTTTACTTGTTTCAGTCATTTGACTGCGGCCATGCTGGAGCACACACACCTTTAGTCGAGCAAATCGACCCCAGGACTATTCTTTGTAAGCCCAGTACTTATTCTATCGGTCTCTTTGCCGAACCGCTAAGTGACGGGGACATAAACACACCAGCATCGGTTGTCAAGCAATGCTAGGGGGACAAACACAGACACACAAAACACACACACACATATATATATATATATATACATAACATATATACGACAGGCTTCTTCAGTTTCCGTCTACCAAATCCACTCACAAGGCATTGGTCGGCCCGGGGCTATAGCAGAAGACACTTGCCCAAGATGCCACGCAGTGGGACTGAACCCGGAACCATGTGGTTGGTTAGCAAGCTACTTACCACACAGCCACTCCTGCGCCTATACATTCGCTATTTCCAGTAAATATCGGTACTTAGTTGTGCCATTTATTTACTACTTTATATTATATATATATATATATATATATAATATATATATATAATATATATATATATATATATATATATATATATGTGTATATATATATATAACAGACACCACATACATACACACTCATGGTAACCAGTAGTGATAGGCTTACATCCTCATAACTTTGCAGTTCAGCCAAAGGAGAGACAACAGAATAAGTGCTAGGTTAAAAAAAAAAAAACAAGCACTGGAGTTTAGCTATTCAACTAAAACCCTTCAAGGCAGTGCCCCAGCATGGCCACAGTCCAATGACTGAAGCAAGCAAAAGATTAAAAAACAATAAAACATCATTTGCGATAGCCTTTCTTACCCTTGATTCTAAAGTTCTTGCGTGGTACATCAATTGTGGCTTCAGAAATCATCACATTTAAAAGAAGGTTAGTTGGCTGCAAGGAAGAGAAACAGAGAGTCAGTGCAACATTGGTGACAATGGTTGCAAACATAAAAACTATCTGCAAAATGGAATTATGTAATTAGTTGAGGAAAAATGGAAAATAATGAAAGTAGATTAAGTGATTAATTAATTGATTGGGGAGAACATATTTTTCCCATTATCAATGGTGAGATTTTCATACAAAACATTAAACAATGACCAAATAAACATATATATATATATACATATATATATATACATATATATATATATATATATATATATATATTATATATATATATATATTATATATATATACATAATATATTATATTATATGATGATGATAATTATTATTATTATATTTTATATTATATTATTATTATTATTATTTATTAATACGTCCAACCCATGCTAGCATGGAGAATGGACGTTAAACGATGATGATGATGATTAAGACAGTGAGCTGGCAGAATTGTTAGTACGCCGGGCGAAATGCTTAGCGGTATTTCGTTTGCTGCTACGTTCTGAGTTCAAATTCTGCTGAGGTCAACTTTGTCTTTCATCCTTTCGGGGTCGATAAATTAAGAGCCAGTGAAACACTGAGGTCAATGTAATCAACTAATCCCCTCCCCCAAAATTTCAAGGCCTTGTGCCTCCAGTAGAAAGGATTATTATTATTATTATTATTATTATTATTATTATTATTATGATTATTATTATTATTAAGGTGGTGAGCTGGCAGAATCGTTAGCACGCCAGGCAAAATTCTAAGCAATATTTCATCTGCCACTACATTCAAATTTCACCGAAGTTGAACATAATGTAGCAGTCCTGGTTAGGATGAATGTTACTGTTATTTAGCTCAAGGAAACATCATCTCTAGGGGCTAAATATCATCTTCCTGGGACTAAATAACAGTAACATTCGTCCTAAGCAGAATTGCCACATTATGTTGGCAAATAATCTTTACTCTAGAGTACTGTTACTGAATGTCTCTCATTCAGAGACTTAGAAATAATAATTTATATATCATCATCATCATCATCATCATCATCATCATCATTTAACGTCTGCTTTCCATGCTAGCATGGGTTGGATGATTTGACTGAGGTCTGGTGAACCAGATGGCTGCACCAGGCTCCAGTCTGTTCTGGCAGAGTTTCTACAGCTGGATGCCCCTCCTAACGCCAACCACTCCGTGAATGCAGTGGGTTCTTTTACGTGTCACTGGCACGAGGGTCAGTCTGGTAGTACTGGCAACAGCCACGGTCAAATGGTGTTTTTTACATGCCACCTACACAGGAGCCAGTCCACCGGCACTGGCAACGACCTCGCTCGAATGTTTTGTTCACGTGCCACCGGCACAAGTGCCAATATATGTATATATACATACATACATATATACACACACACACACACACAGATACATACACACACACATACATATAGACACACATTCATACATTCATATAAGCATACATATATACATACATGCATACAATATCAATATTAAGTGGAAATTTTGTCTGTAGTTTTGTTCATGGATGTTTAAATGGTTTTGATTGAATAAAGTTTGAGTGTTGTCTCAACTAATTATTCATTAAATAAATGTAGTTTTAATGGAACACATTTGATCATAATTGATTCAAAATCAACAAGAGACAAAGAAACCTTATGATGAAATCCCAGCATGACTGTATGGTGAAGAAGTTTGCTTCCCAACCACATGGTTCCAGGTTCTGTGCTACTGAATAGCACTTTGGACAAATGTCTTCTACTATAGCCCCAGGCTGACCAAAGAACGGATTTAATACAGGAAAAACTGAAAGACATAGTGGTTGGAGCATCGGGCTTGTAATCATGAGGTTGTGATTTTGCC
>NC_042997.1:126393322-126400822 GCF_006345805.1 Octopus sinensis | reverse complement strand
TACATTCATACAAGCATACACACACAATGACTTAACGACACGCATGCACACATTTACATTCATACATACACACACATTGACAAACTCATACACACACACCCACACACACATGATAAAGTCTAGATCAAAGCTCAGTCCAGCCGTTCCTATTATGTAGCCATTAGCTTTCTGTTCCATTTATTTTGGAATGTGCAACTGTTTCAGGAGAGACTGCGGTGGAGGACACTGTTGTTGTCGTCGTTGTTGTTGTTGTTATTGCGTAGTAGTAGTAGTAGTAGTAGTAGTAGTAGTAGTAGTAGTGGCAACAGCACCAGCAGTAGCAGCAATACTAGTAGTAGTAGCACCAGCAGTGCCAGCAGCAGTAGTAGCAGCAGTAGTAGTAGTAGTAGTAGTAGTAGTAGTAGAAGAAGAAGTAGTAGTAGTAGTAGTAGTAGTAGTAGTACCAGTGGCAACAGAACCAGCAGTAGCAGCAGTTGTAGTAGTAGCAGCACCAGCAGTACCACCAGCAGCAGCAGCAGTAACAGTAGTAGTAGTAGTAGTAGTAGTAGTAGAGCCAGTGGCAACAGCAGCAGCAGTTGTAGTAGTAGTAGCAGCAGCAGCAACAGCAGCAGTAGCAGCAGTAGTAGTAGTAGTAGTAGTAGTAGTAGTAGTAGTAGTAGAGCCAGTGGCAACAGCAGCAGCAGTAGCAGCAGTTGTAGTAGTAGTAGCACCAGCAGCAGCAGCAGCACCAGCAGGAGCAGCAGCAGCAGTAGCAGTAGTAGTAGTAGTAATAGTAGTTGCTACATCGTTTAATGCCCGTTTTTCATGCTGGCATGACTTGGATGGTTTGACTGAGGACTGGCAAGCCAGTAGGCTGTGCCAGGCTCCAATCTGATCCGGCAAGGTTTCCTAATGCCAACCACTCTGAGAGTGTAGTGGATGCTTTTTACATGCCACCTGCACAGGGAGCCAGTCAGGCGGAACTAGCATCGACCACATTCAAGTGGTGCTTTTTACATGCCACCGGCAGGAGAAGCCAGTCAGGCAGCATTGGCATCAACCCATGCTTGAATGGTGCTTATTATGTGCCACCAGCACAGGTGCCAGTCAGACGGCACTGGCATCGGCCACAACTACAATTTCCATTTTGATTTCAATTCTGATTTGTTTTTGATTTTGATTTTACGTATATATACAATGGGCTTCCACAGTTTCTTTCCACTTAATTCACTCACAAGGCATTTGTCAGCCCAGGGGCTATAGAAAGAATTGTAGAAAACACCTGCCCAAGGTGCCAGACAATGAGACTGAACCTATACCATATCATTGCAAAGTGGGCTTCTTAACCACACAGCCATGCCTATTTAATGTTTATTTTAATTTTGTGATTGACCCAGTGAATGCATTTTAAAAATTTAGCACCTCCCATAGGAGTAGGAGTGGCTGTGTGGTAAGTAACTTGCTTATAAACCACATGGTTCCGGGTTCAGTCCCACTGCGTGGCAACTTGGGCAAGTGTCTTCTACTATAGCTTCAGGCCAACCAATGCTTTGTGTCGGATTTGGAAGACGGAAACTGAAAGAAGCCCGTTGTATATATGTATATATATGTGTATGTATGTGTATATGTTTGTGTGTCTGTGTTTGTCCCCACACCCCAACATCGCTTGACAACTGATGCTGGTGAGTTCATGTCCCCATAGCGTAGCGGTTCAGCAAAAGCAATCAATAGAATAAGTACTAGGCTTACAAAGAATAAGTCCTGGGGTCAATTTGCTCGATTAAAGGTGGTGCTCCAGCATGGCCATGGTCAAATGACTGAAACAAGTAAAAGAGTAAAAGAGTAAAGAGTCCTAATCATCATGTGGACACCTGGCTATGTCCTTAAATCTTGTTCTTCTCTCGGGATTCACACATCTAACATTATATTATCCAATGTGACCCTCCCTTTTCAAGATAATAGGGTAAAAACTTAACACAAATATGGCTGTTATTTCTTACAGGTTGAGTAACCATGTTAAAACTTTTTCATTGACTCAGAGAGAAGATACTTGCTTAAGATATGTATGACACTTGACAGTTCCCATTTGTAATTATTTTTTATATATATTCTGGATATTTTGGAAAAAAACTTATAGTATATACATATCATCATCATCATCATCATCATCATCATCATCATCATCATCACCATCACTACTATCACCATCACCATCACCATCATCACCATCATCATCATCACTATCACCATCACCACCATCACCATCATCATTATCCTCATCATCATCATCATCATCATCATCATCATCATCATCATCATCATCGTTATCATTGTCATCATTTAACATCCGTTTTCTATGCTGGCATAGATTGGAACATTTGGCCTGAGCTGACAAGCTGGGGAGCTGTACCAGACTTTAATTTGGCATGGTTTTTGTAGCTGGATACCCTTCATAACACCAATCACCTTACAGATTGTACTGGATGCCTTTACGTGACACCACACAAGCATTTTTACATGACACTGCCACGAATGCTTTACGCCACCAGAGGGACCAGTCTTAACACTTCTGCTATGGAGTATGGGTCTTCCTGAGTACAGCAAGTCACCAGGTATCTTGGTTGTTTGTCATCTCGCCTGAAAGGTTCAGTGTCCTGAGGTCATTTTTCAATACTTTGTCCCATGTCTTCCTGAGTTTCCCACTTCCATGTCTTCCATCTACTTTGAGAGATCAGCACTTCTTTATGGAGCTGTTGGTATCCATTTGCGTCACATGACCAAACCAACACAGTCTTCTCTCTTGCACACAACAACTAATTCCTCCTATGCCTATCTCCTATCTCAAACCACTAACACTCTATCAAACATGTACACTTACATTACACATCCAACGCAGTATACTAACCTCATTCCTTTCTAACCTTTGCATGTCATCTGCCTTTAGGGCCCATGTCTCACTACCATGTAGAATTGCTGTCCATATACATGCATCATACAATCTTCTTTTCACTCAGAGAGAGAAACCATTCATGGCCAACAGAGGTAACAGCTCTCTGAATTTTCTCCATCCTATTCTAATTCTAGGTATCCCACTCTCCATGCATCTTTCCCCACTATTAATTCAGTCTCCTAGATAACAGAAATTATCCACAACCTCTAATGAGTCACCAGGGCATTGGAGAGAATCAATTTCCTGAGTCTGTAAAGTTTTTTATGGATCCTGTGCATCTTTCACAGACAAAAACTATCTGCTCTGATAACCTTCCTATTATTCCACTGCACCTCTTGTGTGTCCATAGCTTACATTGAGTACATCGTATGGAATTCCTGCCGATGCATTTCCATCAAACTGAACAAGGCCACCTCCCTTTGTTGGGTAGGATCCTGCCAGTTTTCTTGTTTATTAGGACCTTAGTTTTTGCTAAGTTAGTCTTAAGGCCCTTACATTCCAGGTTTTGCTTTCACACCTCAAATTTTTCATCTAGCTCTAATATGGAATCCACTATGAAGGAAAGATCATCAGCATATAGTAGTTCCCAAGGGTCTTGAATTCCTCCGTTATGGCCTGCAGGACAATGATGAAAAGGAGGGGACTAAGGACTGAGCCTTGATGAACCCCAACCTGTACACCAAATTCTTCACTGTACTTGTGGTTAACTCTCACCTTACTGAAAGCATCTTTGTACATGGCCAGTACAGCTTCCACCATTTATCCCCAGCCTCCTCAGAGCCCACCATAGCACACAGCAGGGTACTCTACGAAAGGCTTTTTCAATATCAATGAATGCCAAGTGTAATGGTTTATTCTTAGCTAGCTGCCTGACCATGACAATAGCATCAGTAGTGCTTCTTCCCTGGACAAAGCCAAACTGCATTTTGTCCAGCCTAATTCTCTTCCTAATTAATTGGACAATAACTCTCTCGATAATTTTCATCAGCTGGTCCAAGAGTTTGATGCCTCTATAATTGCTTCTGTTTAAAGCATCACCTTTACCCTTGTAACAGCTATCAATTATGCTGCTGCTACGCCAGTCACTGGGCATTACACTTTCCTGAATGACCTGATTAACTATGCGGGTGACTAGCCTATATCCTACCTTACTAGATATTTTGAGCATCTCACCTCTGATTCCAGATGGACCAGGGGTTTTTCCAGTTTTCGTGTTTTTAATTGCTTTATTTACCATACTGCTATCCACTAAAGTAGCTAGTCCCTCTGTTGGGTTCACATGAGGGAAACTCCTCTTACCTCATTCATTCTCTCCATTCAACAGTCCCACATAGTAACTTTTCCATGCCTCTTTCTTGTCCACATTCCTAAATGCAAGCAAACCATTATACATCCGGTACAAGGACAGGATGCCAAATGCACTTTTACTGAAAAACAAGAAGATAAAACCAAAAAGCTAAACAGACACAATGCCAAATGGACATAAAGCTGAATGGACAAGATGCTGAAAAGACATACGAAAATTTAATCTCATTAAATTTTAAGTGCCAAATTGGTGAATTGGTCATTAAACTATGTAGGTAGGAATGTTTTTTATTATTATTGTGTCTGTTCAGCTTTATATCCTTTCAGTTTTATGTCCATTCAGCATTGTGTCCATTCAGCTTTAAGTCCATTTGGTATTGCGTCCATTTCGATTTATGTCTGTTCAGCATTGTGTCCATTTGGTTTCTTGGCTTTGACTTCTTGCCCTTCAGCAAAAGTGCATTCGGCATCCTGTCCATTCACCATCCATCCACACACACACACTTCTCTCCTACAATAGCTTGATTCTCACTGACACACTATCAAGCAATTCAGAATACTTCAAGTCTCTGATCTGTAGGACTTTGGCAAACCTCTTCTTTTCTGTTTCTACCCTAGCTAGATAAACTTGGCATCTATCCTCCCTTTTAGCCTACTAATATGATTCTTTGCTACAACCCTAATTTTGCCACTCTTTCCAGGTCCATCTTTTCTCTTTTATGGCCCTACCAACATCACTGTTCCACCATCACGTTACCCTTGATCTGGCAGAGGCTTTGCTCCAACCACAAATTAGGTCTGTTGCCCTTAGTAGATTGTCCCATAGGAACCTTCATTTGTCCTCTATTTCATATGCATTTATCTCTCCCTCCTTCTCATCATAGGCCTCATTGAAGACATCTCTAAATCTCTGCCCATTTGAAGGATCTTCGAGCTTCCAGAGCCTCCTTTGCCATATTGGCTTGCATCTTGGGATCTTTCTGGTCCTAAGCCTGAAATCATTAACCACTAGCTGATGCTGAGATGTACATTCTTCCTCTGAGAAAGAGTTTGCATTTATGAGCCTGTATCTGGCGAGGATGTAGTCAATCTAGTTGGTATGTCCCCCACATAGATAAGTGATCAGATGGTAGGCAGGTTTTCTGAAGTTGGTGTTGCAAATCAGTAAGCCATGAGCATCACAAAACTCTAGCAGCCTTGTCCCCTCATCATTTCTGGAGCCAAAACCATAGCCGCCATGAACACCCTAAAATCTATTGGAGTGTTTTCCAACAGGTTCATTGAAGTCCCTTGCCATGATGAGAATGGCGTTGTCTTTAGTTGTTGAATTAGTCTTCAGAAGAGATTCGTAGAAGTGGTCCTTCTGAGTAACTGTGAGCCCAGCATGTGAAGCATATGCAAAGATAACACACACACATATACATAAATATATAGATAGATAGATAGATAGATAGATAGATAGATAGATAGATAGATAGATAGATAGATAGATAGATAGATAGATAGGTAGATAGACAGATATAATATAATTGAGATTCAGTTGAATAAGGTACTTAAATTGAGGCACCACCCAGTTCAGTATAGTCCATACAGCTCCAACAAAGATGTCCAGGAATCAATGCATTACGACCGTTTCAAGCAGCTCCATTTAATCGATCAACAAAAATATTACATCAATTTAAAATTATTTTGGTTTCTGGTATTGATATAAATTTGTTAAAAATGGTTTATCCTTTATGTTAGAAATCTATAAGGTCATCTACGTCTGAGGAGAGCGATTTCTTTGAAATTGATGTAATGTTTTCATTGATTGATTAAATGGAACTGCTCGAAATGGCCATAATGTATTGATACCTGAACATCCTTGTTACTTATTTACATTATATATAGATATATATACTCATAAACATATCATCATTATCATTGTTTAACGTCCATCTTCTAGGCATTTATATACATATATGTATATATATATATATATATATACATACATGCACACACAGACACACACACACACACACACATATATATATAATGTATTACAATTTTTTCTGATTTTTCAGATTTTTCTATATGCTAGGCTACTGGTTTTAAATTGACATTAATTAAATTAATATTCAATTTATCGCCTTCGTTATTTAAATTATATATATATATCATCATCATCATCATCGTTTAACGTCCGCTTCCCATGCTAGCATGGGTTGGATGATTTGACTGAGGTCTCGCGAACCAGATGGCTGCACCAGACTCCAATCTGATCTGGCAGAGTTTGTACAGCTGGATTCCCTTCCTAATGCTCACCACTCCGAGAGAGTAGTGGGTGCTTTTACGTGCCACCGGCTCAAGGGCCAATTAGGTGGTACTGGCAACAGCCACACTCAAATGGTGCTTTTTATGTGCCACCTGCACAGAAGCCAGTCCAGCAGCACTGGCAACGACCTCGCTTAAATGTTTTTTTCACATGCCACCAGCACAAGTGCTAGTAAGGGGACGCAGGTAACGATCACGCTCAAATCTAATGTGCCATCGGCATGAAGGCAAGCTTGTTGCTCTGGTAACAATCTCACTCGTATGGTACTCTTAGCGTCTCACTCGTATATATATATATATATATATATATATATGCTAGTATATTATATGTATGCCCAGCACTTTGCTGCCATCCTGATGTCTCTCTCGCCTTCTCCTGCACTTCCCTCAGGTTGAGTAACCATGGATCTCCTTTGCGGCAGCATACTTGTTTCTGTCCTCTCTCTCTCTCTCTCTCTCTCCCTCTCTCTCTCTCTCTCTCTCCCTCTCTCTCTCCCTCTCTCTCTCTTCCTGGCCAGGTAACCTTGTATCTCCTCTACAGTAAGATACCTCTTTCTGTCTGTCTGTCTCTCTCACTATAACCTTTCATCATTTGACACAAGGTCACCTCCTCCAATGTCCCCTCCCCTCTCAAAAGATTTTTGTCTTGCAAGTTACTTGGTGACCCTGTCAATGCAGGTGCCACTTAAAAAGCATCCAGTCCACAGTGAAAAGTGGTTGGCGTTTGGATAGCCATCCAGCTGTAAAAACCTTGCCAAAACTGACCTTGCCTGTGCTTGTACCACATAAAAAGCACTAATCCATTCTACTGGGTGACTGGAGTTAGGAAGGGCATCCAGCTGTAAAAATCCTGCCAAAACAGTCACAGAAGTCTGGTGCAGGCTTCTGCTTGGCTGTCTCCTGTCAAACCATCCTGCCCATGCTAGCATGGATGTTAAACAATGATGATGATG
>NC_042997.1:126340822-126390822 GCF_006345805.1 Octopus sinensis | reverse complement strand
ATATATATATATGCATGTGTTCATATTTGCTTCTCTGAAAAATATGTTCATATATATGTGTGTGTGTGTTTATGTGTGTGTGCACGTGTGTGTATATATATATATATACATATGCATATATAATATATACACACATATATATACATGCATATATATATATATATGTATGTATGCATGAGTGTATATATGTAGTCATATATTATATATACACATACATATATGTATTTGTATGTATGTATATGTATGTATACATTGCATATATATATACACACACACACACATACACACACACACATATATGCTGGTATATTATCTTTATAATCCCCACTAGAAAATACAGCACCATCATCATCATCTTCAACATCATCATTATTATCTTCATCATAATCATCGCTGTCACTAACATCATCATGATCATGATCCTCACCAATATCCACCATCATCATCATCATCTTCAGCTGCAGTACATCACCACCATAAACCATTATCATCACCCTTGACACCATCACCATTACCAGCATCACAATCACAACCACCACCACTGCCACCACCGCCGCTGTCTTCATCATTCCCAACAACATCTTAACATCTTCTCCTGCATGTCTGCTGTGCTGCACATCACCAGTGGTCTCAACGCTTCAATTCTTCTGAGCTGTTGAACATTGCGAGATGTGTAACCTCACCACCTCACCACCACTTCCCATGTGTTTCCCAGTTCTCCTTTATCACAGGATCCCTCCATCAGCATCCCATAACATTTTTCACCCATCATTCATTATCCTTTCATAAAGACATGTCCATACCTTTCCTGACACAGTCGATTTCTCAGTTTCTCTATTTTCTATCTTACATTTCAAGTTAACATGGCACAACCAACAGATCGTGCATGTAGACATATGTATATAAATCATCATCAGCACCAGCATCAGTTTTACATCTATTTCCCATGTTTGCATGGGTGAGATGGCTCTTTTCCTGTACAGTATTTCACCAATTGTCATGATCACTCACCATTTCATTCATAAGGTTCTATATTCTGAGATCAGTATTCACTACTTTTTCTCATGTTTCCCTTGGTATGCAATCTCACTGACTGACCCTAATGGTTCAACTACTTCATCTGCATTCACATCCTTAACCCTCTCAGAAATGGACCATTGTGTCTAACTTTACCCTCCACCTAGGCTCCTGAGCAAAAAAAATAAATAGTTGTACACACAGCTCAAGAGTAAAGATTGCAGGCAAATTAATGAACAGAATCACAAAATAATTCAGTGGAACAATAATAAATAATTGGAACAACCAAAAATGCTAGTTCTAAAAATTTCTAAGAGATCAAGGCAGTAGTTGTACTGACAAGTAATATTCATAGCCACTTTAACATGGCTGTCCATTCAAACAGATTCTACTGCGATTTTTTTTAACCCCAAGAGGGCATCAGCTGTTTCATCTTCATTCACATCCTTAACCCTCTCAGACCTAGAACCCTGTGTTTAACTTTACCCTCCACCTGGGCTCCTGAGCGAAAGAATAAACAATTGTATACAAAGCTCTATAGTAATGACTGCAGGCAAACATTGCAGTAGAGTCCGCTGAAATGGAAAGCTATGTTAAAGTGGCTACGAATATTATTTGTTAATAATAATTGGCCTATCTAAGGTGGTGAGCTGGCAGAAACGTTAACACACCAGGTGAAATGCTTAATAGTATTTCGTATGTCTTTACGTTCTAAGTTCAAATTCTGTTGAGGTTGAATTTGCCTTTCATCCTTTCGGGTCAATAAATTAAGTACCAGTTGTGTACTGGGGTTGAACTAATTGACTGGCCCCTCCCCCAAAATTTTGGGTCTTATGCCTAGAGTAGAAAAGAATTATTGGCTCGCTGTCACACACTCTGAACACATGTTTCCCTTATTGTGTCCTGGGTCACCCAAACACATTGCTTTGCAGTCTGGAACACCTCACATTACTTAGCCCTTGGTTGAAGAACATTGGCAAACACCTAACAATCAGCTTCCATTTACACTGCATATACCTTACATCTACCTTCTCTTTCAGCAACCTAATGTTGATTTCAAATTCTGGCATAAGACCAGCAATTTTGGGGACAGGGTCAAGTCAGTTACATTGATCCCAGTGTTTAACTGGTCCTTATTTTATCGACCCTGAAAGGACGAAAAGCAAAGTCGATCTCAGTGGAATTTGAACTCAAAACATTAAGACAGTTGAAACGCCACTAAGCATTTTGTTTGGCGTGCTAACAACTCTGACAGTTCACTGCCTCAATGATAACAATAATATAATAATAATGGCTTCAAATTTTGGCACAAAGCCAGCAGTCTTTGAGGGGGAGAAGGAAGTCAATTACATCAACCACAGTTGAACTTATTTTATCAACCCCAAAAGGATGAAAAGCTAAGTCAACTTTGATGGAATTTGAACACAGAACATAAAAAATGATGAACTGCTGCTAAGAATTTTGCCCAGCATGCTAATTTGTTCTGCCAGCTTTCTACCTTTCAGCAACCTAATATTATTCCTTGATTCACCATTTTGTCCATCCTTTAGCCTCTATAGCTGCCTCTTAGCCTTTATAGCTCTATCTACAACACCATTCCACAATTATCATCCTTCTCTAATCACAGATCTGGTTTGTGACTTGCAGAACTCTAATTTGTCTTCCACATCATCATCATCACCTTTTAACGTCCGTTTTCCATGCTGGCATGGGTTGGACAGTTTGACAGGAACTGGCCCAGTCAGAGAGCTGTCCAGGCTCCATGTCTGTCCTCTATGTTATAAATTTTTATTTCCTTTCTATAGGCGTAGGAGTGGTTGTGTGGTAAGTACCTTGTTTACCAACCACATGGTTCTGGGTTCAGTCCCACTGCATGGCACCTTGGGCAAGTATCTTCTACTATAGCCTCAGGCCGACCAAAGCTTTGTGAGTGGATTTGGTTGATGGAAACTGAAAGAAGCCCATCGTATATATGTGTGTGGGGGGGTGTATGTTTGTGTGTCTGTCTTTGTCTCCCCAACATTACTTGACAACTGATGCTGGTGTGTTTACGTCCCCGTATCTTAACAGTTCAGCAAAAGAGACAGATAGAATATGTACTAGGCTTACAAAGAATAAGTTCTGGGGCGATTTGCTCAACTAAAAAGGTGGTGCTCCAGCATAGCCACAGTCAAATGACTGAAACAAGTAAAAGAGTAAAAGTATAGGTACAAGTCCTGAAATTCTGGGGAAGAGGCAAGTCCTTGACATCAATCACAGTACACAACTGGTACTTAATTTATCAACTCCAAAAGGATGAAAGCTAAAGTCGACCTCAGCAGAATTGAACTCAGAATGTAGTGGCAGATAAAATACCTATTTCTTTACTACCCACAAGGGGATAAACACAGATGGGACAAACAAGGACAGACAAACGGATTAAGTTGATTATATCGACCCCAGTGCGTAATTGGTACTTATTTAATCAACCCCGAAAGGTTGAAAGGCAAAGTCGACCTCGGCGGAATTTGAACTCACAACGTAAAGACAGACGAAATACCGCTAAGTATTTCACCCGGCGTGCTTAAACATTCTGCCAGCTCGCCGCCTTAAATCTTTATCTTTATCTTCTTCTTCTTAATGTTCAAGACACTCTCAAACTTCTTTGAACCTCCATCTAACTGAGAGATCTTTTAGTTGCCATAGCCTCCTTTTCCAAAATGTCTTTTCTCTATGATCCATCCAGTTCTTCATTGATATAAGGCAGTGAGGTGGCAGAAACGTTAGCACGCTGAGCGAAATGCGTAGCCGTATTTTGACTGTCGTTACATTCCGAGTTCAAATTTCGCCGAGGTCGACTTTGCCTATCATCCTTTCGGGGTCGATAAATTAAGTACCAGTTACTCCCTGGGATTGATGTAATCGACTTAATCCATTTGTCTTTCCTTGTTTGTCCCCTCTGTGTTTAGCCCCTTGTGGGTAGTAAAGAAATAGGTATTTCATCTGCCGCTACATTCTGAGTTCAAATTCCGCCTAGGTCGACTTTGCCTTTCATCCTTTCGGGGTCGATAAATTAAGTACCAGTTACGCACTGGGATCGATGTAATCGACTTAATCCCTTTGTCTTTCCTTGTTTGTCCCCTCTGTGTTTAGCCCCTTGTGGGTAGTAAAGAAGTACATCCAGTTCTTCATTGAGTGTTATATTCTTCATCAGTGAAAGATTTAGTGTTGGTGACCATCTGTCTGTCCTCGTTTTCTGAGGGGTTAATGAAACATCTCGTGTTCACTTGGTAAACAGACAATCAGGTAAGTGGATATATATGTGTGAGTGTATGTATGTGTATGTGTACATGGATGTATGGGTATATTATGGATGTGTGTTATTATGTGATATACTGTGTTGCCTGGTCACAGGAGGGGGCTAAAAGGTTTGGCAATGGGCAGAGTGTCATATCATAAAACAAAGCTGCAGAAAACCATTCAATGCATATCAACATAGAAACATAGACATAAGATAAGGAGGAGGAGGAGGAGGAGATGCTGATGATTATGATGATGATATGCACTTTTATAAAATCTGCATTAAAGTACACTTCTTTTGTATTTAAGAAATATTATATATCAGTAACATCTTCATCATTGTCACTATCATTGTGGTGGTGGTCACAGTGGTGGGGATGGTGACGATAGTGGCGATAGGGGTTGTGGTGATGCTAGTGGTGGCGGCGGCAGTGGCAGCGGTGTTCGTGGCGGTGGCGGTGGCAGCGGCGATGGTGGTGTGGTGGTCGTGGTCGTGGTTGTGGTGATGACATTATAGTTCTCATATACAAGCATGTATTTTCATGGAAAGTTTATGAGAAGGATCAAATAGACTTAAGACAAGTTCAAACTGATAACATAATAAATTATAACTTTAACAGAATGACATCTGAAAATCAATCAACAATGCATATCCATATCTATATCTGACTGTCTGTCCATCTATTTATGCATATATAAATATGTAAATAGATATCTTCTATCTTTTATCTTGTACTTATTTCAGTCATTAGACTGTGGCCATGCTGGGGCACGATCTTTGAAGAATTTTAGTCAAACAGATCCATTCCAGTATTTATTTCATTTTTTTTAAAGCCTAGAACTTATTCTATCTTTCTCTTTTGCTGAACTGCTAAGTTACAAGGATGTAAACAAACTAACAACGGTTGTCAAACTGTAGTGGGGACAGACACAAAGATATACACACACACACACACACACATATATATACATATATATATATATATTATATATATATATATATATATATATATATACATATATATATATATATTAATATATATATATATATATATATATATATATATATATATTTGTACTAGTAGAAATACCTGGCATTGCCCGGGTTAAAGAGAATAATGAAATTTAAAAACGCCATCTACATTATACAGGTCTCAACTGCTAGTAGCTGAGATACCAACTTTCTACATTAGTAACTCTCCAACCCATGCCAGCATGGAACATAGACGTTAAGTGAAATGTTAAAAGTAAGTTTGCAACTCATATATGTATATAAGTGGAGGGACATGGCCTAGTGTTTAGAGCAGCGGACTCGTGATCGAGGTATCGCAGGTTCGAATCTCAGACCAGGTGATGTGTGTGTTTATGAGCGAAACACCTAAGCTCCACACAGCTCTAGCAGAAGGTAATGGTGAACTTCTGCTGACTTTTTCGCCACAACTTTCTCTCACTCTTTCCTCTTACATCTTGCAGCTCACCTGCGACGGACCGGCGTCCTGTCCAGGTGGGGAACCTATATGCCAAGGAAACCCAGAAACTGGCCCTTATGAGCCAGGCATGGCTCGAGAAGGAACAAACAAATATGTATATAAAGTAAATACACATAATTCAAAAACACGTTTTATCTAGCTTATTTCATAATCAAAAAACAGGTACAGATTATAAACAATGAAAAGCCAATTTTGGGGATTCATTTGACAGAGGTAGTAGAAAGCCAATCCGATGATAAATCTGACCTTGGATCTTGAAAGTTGGCATGAATCCAGGCTCAGTTAAATCTCTTGTGGCTCCAAATGATGTCATCTGTAGTGCAGCATTGAATTGTCTAATTTTGTTTTGGAATTGTTTGGAATCTTGGTCAGTTGATTACAACAGTTTCTTCAATGACTCTGGAGGCTGGGGATTGCAGGAAGTTTAGCCTTTCCACCATTGCAGCACAGTGCAAGTGTCCCACCAGGCCACTTCCTTGCTTTACGATGTATGCACTCAGTTGCCATTGCACCAATGGAAACTCTAATGTCATCTGCATAATAAACTGCTGGATCATAATTGAAAGCTGCTTCATAGAAGTCGCTTCTCTGAGCTGTTGCAACTGCTCTTCATTCTGCAGTGGCGATCCTATACCTTGTCAGCTGTGCATACCTCTGTTCATCACTTTGAGATACTCTGACTTTTGTAGTGCACAGTCTGTTCATTTCTTGGCATGCTTCCCTTTCTGCAGCTGTCTCTCTTTCCCTGGCTGACCTTGACATTGTAGACAAATTTGACACTTTCCTTCTAGGCATGGTTACATATACAGAAATACAGGGGTGCAGAAGACAGCAAATAGTGAAAATAACTGGGTAACAGAAATTATATTTCTTAATACGACAAGAGAAAATAAATAAGAAATTTTTACAGAAAATAAAAAATTGCACAGGTTGAAGCAAAATTTTTCAGTGAACCAAAGAGCCAGTATCAAAGGAACCAGGAAAAAAAAGCTGTTAACAACAGAAAAACACAAAACCATTGCTAAAGTAAATAAGAATTTTTTAGGAAAATTAACTAAGTGTATGGATTTAAGTGAAATTTTCGAAGTTACTTCTGTCAGTAAATTATGAACTTACTTTTATCAGTAATTCTGTCAACAACATTAAAACACAAAATGTTGCCAAATTAAATAAGAAATTTGTAGGCAAATTTAACGAAGTGTATGGATTGAAGTGAAATTTATGAAGTTACTTCTGTCAGTAAATTATGTATGAAATTACATTTATCAGTAATTGTGAACTTCTTTCTGTCAGTAATTTGTCATTGTTCTTTGTAAATAGCAATTATAAACTAACAGTGAAAACAATAGCAATTGAACTTAAAGTGAAAACAATAGCATCTGAAAAGTGAAAGTGAAAACAATAGAGAGTGAGTGAGATATAGAAATAGGGGAAGAAAGAGCTAGCTAGTCAGATAAATAAGATAGATATAGATAGATAGATAAATAGAGATAGAGACTAATAGAGAGATATAGATAGAGAGATAGAGAGAGATGGATACAGAGATATAAACGTCAACAACGCTAGACAGCCAGAAGTAAATATTTTTTAAAACTTTCAAAGATGTGAATCTAATGTAAAAGCAATATTTTTATTTTTTTATGACCAATGGATGTAAGGGAGACAATCAATTTCTGAAAGTTAGTTCACAAAGAATTACCTTTCTTCTCCACGTAACCCAGGAATGGGTATTTTCTGCCCCCAGGAGCCCGTTACTCATTACGTGAAAACTTTTAAGAGTCTAAAACCATCCCTTGAACATAGATAATGTATGTTCCCAGTTTGGAGAAAATCAGTTGAAAATACGGCCGTTATAACCTTTTACACACCCACACACACACAGAACAGGATTTATATTATAGATATACAATGTGCTTCTTTCAGTTTCCCTCTACAAAATCCACTCACTACTATAGCTTGAAGTTATAGGTTACAGCAGAGGACATTTTCTCAAGGTGCCGTGCTGTGGAACTGAACCCAGAACCATGTGGTTGGGAAGCAAGCTTATTACCACACAGTCATTTCTGCACCTATGCCCCCACCTTCCCACATGTAATTCAAGGGATTATTATATTTCTGGTGGACATTCTTTATTTCTTTTTCTTGTTTCAATCATTGGACTGCAGCCATGCTGGAGCAACACCCTGAAGGGTTTTAGTTGGTCAAATCACCCCTGGTATTTATTTTAAGGTCTGGTACTAATTCAATCAGTCTCTTTTTACCAAAGTTACCCCAGGTTACAGGATTTTTTAACAAACCAAACCTCATGAGTTTCCATTTGCCAAAGTCACTCACATGGTATTGGTTGACCAGGGGCTATAGTAGGAGGTACTTGCCAAGTATGCTGTGCAGTGGGACTGAACCTGAAACTATAGGATTGTGAAGTGAATTCCTTAACCATAGAGCCACACCAGTGTATATACAGCAATATATATGCTGCCTTCATCAAAAGGTCACAGAAAGGACACTGCATGAAATATACTTGTTTATGATGCCTTGAAGCTACCATAAAGCAAAGCTTAGTTATTTCATAAACAAGGCCAAAATGTTGTAAAATTCAAAAACCATCACTTAGTGTATAAATATCTTACTATATTACAAAACAACATTCTATGAATATTGGATTTACTACATGAATCACAAAATAGCAGCTATGTAGTAATAAATGTTTTGCCCATGAAGAACAAGAGTGTATTTTCGTGCAATGTTTATGAGAAGGTTCGAATGATTTAAACAAGCAGTCACAAGATATCTGAAAAAAGGGAGAAGGGAAACATAGTTTTCATAGATGATGTGGGAGATAGCAGGATCAGACTGGAGGAGATGAAGGATTTGTAGGATAGGGTGTTGCAGAGGTAAGGTGGTGGGATGGGAGATAAAGGTAGATGAAAGGCAGTTGGTGGTGAAGGGACATGAGGCAGGTAGGAAAAGAGCAAGCTCAACTGCATGGATCTGACAGCAGGTAATGTTAATGGCTGGTTGGGAATAAGGCATTTTTTACAGCTTTATGAGCCTCTAAGCAAATCAATGCACTGGGGACTTTGCGTTTGTTTATTGGTAGCTAACTACAGACCACAGCATACATAGATTAAGTACTGGGCTCCTAACCACATACAGCTTCTGAGCAACTGTCAAGTGTGCTTATGCCTAAAGACAACTCTGTTTGGAGATGGCCATCATCATCATCATCATCACTGTTTAACATCTGCCTTCCAAACTGGAATGGGTTGGACGGTTTGACTGAGGACTGTCAAGCTAGAAGGCTGTACGAGGCTCCAATCTGATCTGGCAATGTTTCTACAGCTGGATGTCCTTCCTAATGCTAACCACTCCGAGAGTGTAGTGGGTGCTTTTTACATTCCACCAGTATAGGAGTCAGTCAGGGGGCACTGGCATCAGCCACATTCGGATGGTGCTTTTTATGTGCCACCGGCATGGAAGCCCGTCAGGGGGCACTAGCATTGACCATGTTCAGATGGTGCTTTTTATGTGTCACTGGCACAGTAGCCAGTCAGCAGGTACTGGTATCGACCACTTTCAGATGGTGCTTTTTATATGCCACCAGCATGGGAGCCAGTTAGGGAGCACTGTTGTAGAAAATTGTGGACCATATGGTATGACTGAGTATGAAAATTAGAGTTACAGAGGCAATGAAGATAAAGGAATTACACAAATTAGTTAAAGTGCGGTGGGCTCAGAGGAAGCTGAGATAAGAATTGGAGTCTGAATTTATAAAAGAAAAGGAAGGACAGCTTGTGGCTGTCAATAGAAGCAGAAATTCTGGGAAGTTATAACGAGGTGGTGAAGAAGGTGGGTGGGAAATATACATCAGAATTGAAGGAGTTAACAAAAGTGATAAAAGAAAAGAGCTGTTCAAGGATAAGGGATGTGGTGCTGGTATGGTTGTCAGTCTAAGGTTCATATGGATCCAGTTAATTGAGTGAATATTTGGACTTCAACTGACCACAAATGAGTTGATGTAGCTGAAGGTGGGGAAAATTTGGGAAAAGCAAGAGAGACTAAGGGTGCAACAGTTGAGTGTATTACAATAGTAAAGAAAGGATTTTAGGGACTGGAGACCATTTTCTTGAAGGATAACAATAAGAGAGACATAGCCCACTTTGTAAAAAGGAGCTGGAAGGAGCTGGGGTTAAGAGAAGAAACTGAAGAGGTGGAAGGAATGGTTAGTGAATTGGATGTGATAATTTTGTAAAGATTGCACAAAACTACTCATATTGTATATGAGAAATATTTTGTATTAAGGCGGCGAGCTGGCAGAAACGTTAGCACGCTGGGCGAAATGTTTAGCGGTATTTCGTCTGCCGCTACATTCTGAGTTCAAATTCCACCCAGGTTGACTTTGCCTTTCATCCTTTCGGGGTCGATAAATTAAGTACCAGTTACGTACTGGGGTTGATATAATCGACTTAATCCATTTGTTTGTCCTTGTTTGTTCCCTCTGTGTTTAGCCCCTTGTGGGTAGTAAAGAAATAGGTATTTCATCTTGCCGTTACGTTCTGAGTTCAAATTCTGCCGAGGTCGATTTTGCCTTTCATCCTTTCAGGGTCAATTAAAGAAGTACCTGTTATACACTGGGGTCGATATAATCGACTTAATCCATTTATCTGTCCTTGTATGTCCCCTCTGTGTATAGCCACTTGTGGGCAATAAAGAAATAAGAAATATTTTGTATTACAAAGATCGTTTTCTGTGTTTTAAATATTAAACCCAACATTTGTAGAGCACTGTACTGCAGGATATTTACTGCTGAAAAGACGGTAGTCAGAATGTACAACATTTTGGCTTTGTTTATGAAATAACTGTTTTGCTTTATGTTAGCTATGAGGTTATATAAACAAGTATATTTTGAACAGCGTTCTTTTTATGGCTTGCTGACAAAGGTAACATACGTGTGTATATATTTTTATACATCTTTATCAGAAATATAATTATGTGAGGAAAGGTATCTGTGTGTGTGTGTGTGTGTGTGTGTGTGTGTTTATGTATGTATGCACTGGTATATCATGATTGATTTTCATTTCATTTGTATATTCCTGCTCTCTCTCGATTTCTCTCAATTTCTCTCGATTTCTTTCTCTCTTTCTCTCTCTCTTTCTCTTTCTCTCTCTTTCTGTCTATCTCCCTGTATATATATATATATATAATATATATATATATATATATATATATATATATACACACACATGCACACACACACACACATGCACACATATGTTAATATGTATACATTGATTGATTTTCAGCCGGTATTTTGTTTACATCATATCTGTGTATGTGTGCTTGTGCACGTGTGCATGTGTACATGTGTGTGCGTGTATGTGTGTATGTACATACATACATACATACATACATACATACATACATACATACATACATACATACATACATACATATATATATATATATATATTATATATATAAAAAGGAGACAGAGAGTGAAATTGTCCAAAATTCCCTGTATCAGAAAATAACAGGCATTCCGTACTTATATTTTAGGTACAGAGTGGGTATATCATTACTATTTATATAATATTTTAGCCTAATGACAACCAGTTTTATTAGCAAATGGTTTCATACCAGAAATGAAAAGACAAATCTAGCAGTTATCAGGAATGGTTGAATAGATCAGTGTGACCTGACTTCTTTACCACTGCAGGCCTCAAAGCATCACAACTTGTTTACAGATCTTAAAGAAATAATAATTATTATTGTTTATGGGTTTTTCTTTTTCTTTCAAATTTGCTTCCATTTCTTGCCGAGTGTCTTCCCGACTCCTAGGGCAAAGAAACTCATTGTATACATTGGTAGGCCATTAAACTAAACTCACTAGTTTGTTAATTTTTTTTTTTTTTTATAGAAATAAAGCTAAATTAAAATACATGGGTAGTAATAGTTCTCACATCGACAATGCTCTTCTCAATACGTGTGATGTACCAGTTAAGACAATCTTTTGCACTTCTTGCAGGGATGGTAAGCCAGGGATCATTCTCATATAATTTTCGGTTCCCTTCTTGATCATTCCTAGTGCTCCTACGATCACTGGTATTGTAACCGCCTTGAGATGCCACATTTTCTCAATTTCAATGAGCAAGTCTTTATATTTTTATTATTATTATTATTATTATTATTATATTATTATTATTATCATCATCATCATCATCATTATCATTATTGTTGTTGTTTTTATTATTCTATTTATTTCAGGTTTTGTTGTAACTCCTGGAGTCTTGCATGCATAGTGGGCTTGCTACCTGCAGCCTATGGTGCCATGCTATCTGTTCTTTTCAACAAATACTTTCCTGATTATTCTGGCCATGCCAAGGAGGCAAACCTTTTGTAACAGTGGTTGATAATAAATTACTCTTGCTTGCCTTCCCTAAAGGCTACTATAGCTGGCGTTCAGTACTTTAACATCTTGTCTGTCTGGAAGTCAAAGTCCCAGAGAATTTTTGTCTTCACCATTTCCTTCCATTACCTTTTCTAGTGTATGTTGGTACCAAACACCAATTACTTTGTATCCATATTTCGGGCACAGTAATCAGTAAAGGTTTTGGGCTATCTTGTTATGTCTGCACTTGTACTCTTTCTGCGCAAGCCTCTCACAAGTACTAACAATGTGATTTACACTTTCGTCCTTCTTCCAATACATTCTGCAAACATCCATTGCATTTGTGTGGCTTATATCCCTTTTCACTGAGTTGGTATTCAGTGCCTGGTCCTGGGCTGTGATCATTAGGCTTTCAGTCTTCTTTTTAAGGTCATCCTTGCTGAACCACATCCATTATGCTTCCTGGTCTTTTAAGTTGATAATTTCATGGTAGAACTGACCATGTAATTCCATACAAAGGAGTGTTTATTCTATCTTGTTGCCTATTCATAACTGGAATTCATTAACACTCTCAACTTCTTTGTGGTAAATCCTTCTGTATTAGCAATATACTTTAGCAGGTCTTGTTCACTGCTTACCAAATACTCTGTTATGTTTCTTCTGTTGTTATGCACACATGATCTTGCCATGGAGTCTCAGGGTGAGGGAGTTCAGATCTCATGGAATGAATCCACTCAGCACTGTGGTTGTGGGGAAACCTCTTGCCCCCTGATGTTATTCCAAAATTGGTGAGTTTCCTCTGCTTCAGAAGGTATATTATCTCCTATGTATCCACTCAAGCTGTTAAAAAACTGCCTCTGGTTATTTGTGAATAACCTGTTTTGCTGGAACTGTGCTATACAATCAGTGTTGCACTGCACCTTGAATGTCTTTGCCTGAATACATTGTTTTAGGGTTTTAGTAGCAGTTTTGAAACCCTTCCTTTCTATATGGTATTTTGTTTCCAGATATGAAAACAGCGGTGAGCTGGCAGAAACATTAGCACACTGGGCAAAATGCTTAGTGGTATTTTGTCTGCTGTTACGTTCTGAGTTCAAATTCCGCAGAGGTCAACTTTGCCTTTCATCCTTTCGGGGTCGATAAATTAAATACCAGTTGGGTACTGGGGTCAATGTAATTGACTTAATCCGTTTGTCTGTCCTTGTTTGTCCCCTCTGTGTGTAGCCCCTTGTGGGTAGTAAAGAAATAGGTATTTCATCTGCTGTTACGTTCTGAGTTCAAATTCCGCAGATGTCGACTTTGCCTTTCATCCTTTCGGTGTCAATAAATTAGGAACCAGTTACGCACTAGGGTCGATATAATCGACTTAATCCGTTTGTCTGTCCTTGTTTGTCCCCTCTGTGTGTTGCCCCTTGTGGGTAGTAAAGAAATAAGATATGTCTTCACACTTTGTTTAGTATGCTTCCATTGCCCTTTGAATCATTCTTGTATGCAACTCAGATCTTTACACAAGGTTTTAATATCACCTTTGATTCTCTGCTTCCACCATGGCTTCTTCTGTGTGCCTGATTTCCTTTCTTTTTTCCTAACCAGTTCACTTACTAAAGCTGAAGCAGATTTAATCAGGTCCCTTGTTTCCACTAGATCATTTGTTGGAATATATTTCAGGATTCCATCAACCTTTTGGGTCACGCATTTCACACTGTCATGGTCAAAGCATCTCAAAGTCACAATCATGGTTGAAGCATCTCAAATAATAATTTATGAAGATTGATGTAACTCTCCACAAAGGTTACATCAATCGCCATAAGAAGAGCACAACATGGCTTGTAATAAATAGAGAATGACTGTTTATTGAAATGAACAATATTTTGACAGTATGTCTGCCTTCTTTGGGTTCAAAATGAAAAATGGAAAAAAAAATCATAGAAATACAGAAAGTTAACTTTTGTACTGGAATCATGCATTCCTTTTTAGACAAAATGACATCATTAATTTCTGCTTTTACATAACTGGTTACAAGGAAAAAGAAAAAAAAAGAAGGAAGAACAAAATAGAAAGCAGGGTACAGAACATTCAATCAAAAAATTTTGTATAAATGTGATGGAATTCTTTTGTCATTTTGTTCATTCCTCCAAGGTATGATGTTAGTAATTCACAAATATCTTTATCTTCGTAGGTTTTTGAGGACTGAAAGTACAATAGAGTCAGAATATTTTCTGACACTTTCAGGTATTCCAAGAATTTACATCCATTTGATGAAAAATGTTTAGTAAGTTCCTTCAGACAACTGTTATTGTGCCTGATATTATATCTTTGCTCAGCGGATCTTTTATCTAATTTTTCTGTCGTGCAACCAGCATAAATCAAATTGCATTTGGTGCATTCTGCTGTGTATATATCAGATGGGAATCTTTACAGGTCCCATGTTCTGTATAAATTAGAGTTAGGGTTATGTTATAATTTATGAATGGAATTGATTTAACTCATGTTGTTGCAAAATGAACAGGGCTTACATCCCTTGATTTTTGTGGTAAGTCCAATATTAAATTTTCATCAAGTTTTGGACACAGAAGTTAAGTTTTCATAAAGTCAAATAGTGACAGAGTCATTTTGCAGAATCATGACATCCCACATTTATCTTCGCCACTGATATAATAATCCTCATAAATAAAATTAAGCCGAATCCCAAATCCCAGTTTTAGGGTAAAATGGATTTGTATGTATTGACATATGGGATTATTGGAAATGTGCAAATAGTTTTGTGTATCATAATACCAAATGTAGTTTTAGTGAATTACGATTAAAGGAAACCACAAATATGATGTGGCTAAAATTAGCAAGGTCACCAAACTTTTAAGCCTAATTTTATCAGCTGATGTAAAATTTATGATTGAATTCCTTTAATGATTAACTGGCACCGAAATTATGCTGGCATTTCAAAAGTGTTGCTTGAAAGATACCAGTATATTTCAGAAAAATATCCTTGATTTAAACAAATAGTTTCTTATTTGCTTATTGTAGACTTTAGATGCAAAAAATATAAGAGAAATATTAACCATTACCTCTAATCCCTATAAAACTTCCACCTGAGTCTCTGACCATTATACTCTGCAAGTGAGGTAAGATATGTTCATTGTGGAAGAATGAACAAAATGATAGAAGAATTCCATCACATTTACACAAAACTTAATGACTAAGTGTTCTCTATCCTGCTTTCTTTTTTCTTTGCTCTTTTTCTTTTTTTTTTTTGTTACCAGTTATTAAAGAGTAAAGCTTGATGTCATTTTGTCTAAAAAGTAATGCATGATTCCAGTTCAAATGTTGAATTTTTTTCTGTATTTCTTCATATTTTTTTTTCCATTTTTCATTTTGAACCCAAGGAAGTGGAAATATTGTTCAGTTTAATAAACAGAGTCAAACTCTGTTTATTATAAATCATATCATACTCTTCTTATTGTGTGTTTTCCTTTGTGAAGAGTTATATCAATCTTTATAAACTATTATTACTATCATTATTATTATCATTATTATTATCATTATTATTATTATTATTATTATTATTATTATTATTATTATTATTATTATTATTATTATTATTATTCCCATTTCCCTTCTAAGAGTTCTTGATTCACTTGCTCTCATTAATTCTGTAAGAGTAGACAACAACCTGTTGTCAAGGATCTCACAGGGTCTTCTTCCATGACACTTAACCTCCAAGTATGAACCTGAAAAATCCTCGCTGTCCCCAATAAAGCAGTTTTCTTAGCATGTTCTATCCTCATGTCAGTCCCAATTTCTCAAACAAATTTTTCAAACTTTATTGCTAATGCTTCCAGTACCCCTACAACTCCTGGGATAACAATTACTTTCTTCATTGCATACATTCATGCAGCCTCATCTTTTAGTGGCTGGTACTTCTCAATCTTTTCCAGATGTTTGTCTCCCACTTGTACTTCCCAGGTATGGCAATATCAATGATCTTTGTTTCCTTCATCATTTTATTAACTACAACAATTTCCGGTCTCTGAGCATCACTCACTGAATCACACTGCATTGTAAAACCCCACAAGATCTTACACTCATTATTCTTGGTGACACCTTCTGGGTTGTGCTCATACCATTTCAGTATCCTTTCAAGTTCGTACTTCTCACACAATCTCCAGTGAACATACTTAGCTATGTTATCATGCCTCTTTTTATATTCTTTTTGGGGTCAATTTGTTACACTCATTCACTTTGTTTTTGATGCCACACATCCTACAAAAGAGTAATTCACAACTCTTATATTTGGAACCTGATGTAATTCTTGGAGTTTGTTCCTGAGCACTGCATATCAATGTCTCAACTACACTAAAATTGCTGGCTTTCTTCCAAAATTTGAAACAGTTACTTAGTGATATTTTATATGTCTGAGTTCAAATTCTGCCATAATCAACTTTGCCTTTCATCCTTTGACAGAATCATCACCACATTGGACAAAATGCTTAGTGGCATTTCTTCCAGCCTTATGTTCTGAATTCAAATTCCACCAAGGTTGACTTTGGTTTTATCCTTTAAGGGTTGATTAAATAAGTATCAGCTGAGTGCTGGAGTCAATGTAATCAATTAATCCCCATTGCCAAAATTTTAGGTCTTGTGCCTATGGCAGAAAAGATTATCTGACCTCGCCTGTGCATGTGCCACATAAAAAGCACTAAGTCCACTCTGCTGAGTGGTTGGTGTTTGGAAGAGCATCCAGCTGTAAAAATTCTGCCAAAACAGTCACAGAAGTCTGGTGCAGGCTTCAACCTAGCCGGCTCTTGTGACACCGTCTCACCCATGCTAGAATGGAAGACGGATGTTAAATGATGATGATGATGATGATGATGATGATGGTGGTGGTGGTGGTGGTGGTGGTGGTGGTGGTGGTGATGATGATGATGATGAGGAGGAGGAGGAGGAGGAGGAGGAATTTTCTTGGGTTAACCCCTTCTACAGATTCCCTCCACAATTAGTACTGGTCTCTAGTTGTGGAGAGAACCTGTGTTAAGGATAGCCCAAGGAAGATGTGCGACCAGGTGGTGAAATAGGATCTTCAGTTGTTGAGCCTCATGGAAGTAACAACAAGTGCCTGAAATTTCTACCGATTTGCTATGCTTGAGAGGACACATCAAGCCAAGTGAACCTGTGGTCGTTGCCAGTGCTGGTAACATGTAAAAGCCATCCATGCCACTGACACACAAAAAGGCAGCCGTGCTAGTGGCACATGCAAAACACCTAGCACACTCTGTAAAAAATTTGGCATTAGAGAAACCAAGCCAAAACAAATTACTGAAACCTGGTGCAATTCTCAATTGCTAAACAGCTTCTATAATATCTTCCATATAGTAAGATCCATTGAAAGAACCATTACATAGTTGCTTGACTTGCTGGAAATAGCAACCAAATTTCCTTTAAGTAACAGTGTACTGTCTTAATAATTTAAATAAACATTAGATAATATAATACTAGATCCTACAGATTAAACAGGATAGTCATAGCTGGAATACCTTTAATCATAGGTCTATTCCATCAGATCCAACATTATATAATATTGTCACTGCTTCTGTGAGGCCCAACATTCGAAGGTCATGCTTCATCACCTCATTCAGGGTCTTACTGGATCACCTCTTCCACAGGTTCCCTCCACTGTTAGGGTGATATTTCTTCACACAGCTGTCCTCATTACAATACGTTACAATTACAATACTACATGAGCTCAAGAAAATTTTTTTAACCAAAGTGAGAGCCTTTGAACGGCCACTCAGGCTACTAGAAATAGCAATCAAATTCTCTCTATTTATAATTAAAAATTCAGTGCACATAATATGATGTAATTCTTGATACCCTTAAATAGATGAGATGGCCAAGGTTAGAATGGCTGTGATCATAGGTCTATCCAATCAGGTTTAAATTAGGAGTAAAAATTATATAACTTCAATACAACTTGGAACCAATTTCATAGTCACCAATATACTTGACTGTCTGAGATTCTACATAATCAACTGACTTTCATCAGACATTGCTTAAAAACAAGCTAAGCCACTTAAGAATTCTAAAATATGCCACACCGAATATGAAGTAGCGAAGGAATTCAACAGAACTCATTGTTAGAAATATGGCACAAATGAATCCAAAGATAGTAACATGACAAAGCTAATATTATAGTTTTTGCTTAAAAATATTCATAGACTGTGCAAATTTGCGTCTCTATGTATATTTATATTGCGAATAATGAGTCTGTGGAGCTTGCATATAACATATACACACACAAAATATATATGTTTGTATGGATGTAAGTATGTATGTATGTATGTATGTATGTATGTATGTATGTATGTATGTATGTATGTATGTATGTATGTATCTATGTTTGTATGTATGTATGTATGTATGTATGTATATATGTTTGTATGTTTGTATGTATGTTTATATATGTTTGCGTTTATGTACATGCCTTTCTCTCTTGCTCTTTTTCTTTTGCTCTTTCTTTCTCCATCTCCTTCTCTCTCTCTCACTCTCTCTCTCTCTCTCTCCTCTCTCTCTCTCTCTCTCTCTCTCTCTCTATATATATATATATATATATATATATATATATATATATATATATATATATATATATATATATATGTATGTATGTATATGTGTGTATGTATATATGTGTGTGTGTGTGTGTATTTGCATGCATATATGTATGTATAAAGATAGATAGAAACATAGATAGGGAGAGAGGGGAGGATACATAGATAGATAGATATTCATAAAGTGATTTATATAGACAGACATTGGTGCTTATTCGAATGTATACATACATATGGGAAAGTATATAAATTCATGTAACTGCATACTCACATGCACACACATGTGCACATACACACATATATGAATAAATGAATATAATATATACATACATACATATACATATATATATATATGTATGTATATATATATATATATACACACACACACATATATATATGTGCATATACATACATGGGTGTATGTGTAGGTAAATATGAATAAATAGGAAAATTCTAAAGCATAAGAAATCTAATATATATATACATGTGTATATATATATACACACACACACATAAATATATATATATATATACACACGCACACACACACATAAATATATATATATACACACACACATACACACACACAGTCATATAAGCTCACAAATAAATATATACAAACAAACAAGGACAAGCAAACATACACAAATATTAGATATAGCTAATAAAAAAAAAATGTTTGTGTGAATGTGCATACACGTGTTTTAGACAATGTGTAGTGTGTACACATGTGTAATGAAAACTTTTGAAGGGTTATCAATATTTTATTTGCTATTGTTCCTTTAGCTGTTTGGTGCACCAAAGTGGAATATAGAATCTTACTTCTTCCGATAATACAATTTGTATTCATAGAAAATAAAATCATCATCGTCACCACCACCATCACCATCACCATCATCATCATCATCATCATCGTCATCATCATCACCACCACCATTGTCGTCATCATCATCATTGCCATCATCGTCATCATCATCATCATCATCATTATCATCAGCATCATTGTCATCATCATCGTCGTCATCATCACCATCATCATCACCACCACCACCACCACCACCACCACCACCATCATCATCATCATCATCATCATCATCATTGTCATCATCATCATTATTGTCATTGCTGTCGTCATCACCAACATGAACGTCATAATCATCATCATCATCACCACCACCACCATCGACAATATCATCATCGTTGTCGTCATCATCGTCATTGTCAAATATATTTTGTCTTCACCACCCCCATCAACATCAGCAACAACAACAACAACAACGACAACGACAGCCATACCAATAACAATCAAGTTAGCAATAACAACAACAATCACCACAGAAGAGAGAAAAACAAAGCTGCAATAACAACAACAACAACAACAACAAAAGCAACAACAACAAGAATAACAGCAATACCATTAACAATCACCATAGAAAACAAAAAACAAAAACAATGAAAATATGACAATAACAACAACAACAGTATCGTGCTTATACCTTTGTATTTTCTTCTAAAAAAAATCGAATACTCAAATTTTTGTTTATTCTTTTGTTTGTTTTTGGGGGGGTTTTTTGTGTGTTTTGTTTTTCTTGTCATCTAAATTTTTCTGCATGGATCAAGCTCCTTAAACATTTGTGCTGTGTAATCTACAAGGGACTGAACGATTCATGGAAATCAAATGCTATCTATTGGTAATATAATAGCAAGATATTGTAACAGAAAATAAATGTTTGGAGAGACATAGCAAATCACTGAATGCAAAAATGGAACTTCATTGGATGACTAGCATAAAGGAAAAATGTCTTGAAAACTTTATGCTAATCTATTCAGAACATGTACATGCATTATCTCTATTGGCACATCTGTCTTCAGCTTTTGTCTTTTGTATTTACTAAGTTATATGAAAGGCCTCTGAGAATTATTTGCTTCTTCTGGGAATGTTCCTCTATTGAATGTGGGGGGAACAATTTCAACCATAAACCTATGATAAAAAGGAACACTCAGTTATAGAAATGAATAAATAAATAAATAAATAAATAAATGGATAAATAAATAAATAAATAAATAAAATTGTGGGAAGAAATTTTATCGAAATTTCTGTAAAGCTGATTGATTCCAAAGTTCTTCAAATGTGCTCAGAATCATTCCTTGTTGATTCCTTAATCTACCATCATTGCCATCGCTGCCACCATTATAACCATCATCCCCCACCACCACCCCATTATCTCCATCATCATTATCATCATCAACACTGCCAACAACAACAACACTGTCATCACTATCATCATCATCATTATTGACCTCATCATCATCATCATCACCATCACTATCTTCACTGTCATTATCATTCCTATCACAGTTCCCATCATCATCATCATCATCCCAATAACCATCAATACCACCACATCCACCACCACCATCATCATCATCATCATCATCATCACCAGCAGCAGCAACAGTAGTACATTCATTCTCCCTGCCATAATCCCAGTGCCATAACAAATATCATTTATTGATTTACAACAAACATGTTAGAGTTATTGATTCTATAAAGATGAAGGTTTGTTTCCATGGCAACATAAAAATAAAAGCGGTACAAAAAATACCCAAAAAAAACTAGATTCTTAATTTATTTTTTCTTTAAAAACAGAAGAATTCAACAACAACAAAAAAAAACAAAAGATTGTAAAAATAAACTCCTCAAAATATTTGCTCTTGTCTAAAAGACGTACCTTTTTCTTGAGTTCATCTTTTATAAACAATTCATGATCCTCTTGTGTAATACTAAATGTCTGAAAGTAGAATAAAATGCCAAATATTAGTGGAACAGTCAAACTAGAAGGGTTGGTGACCCCTCTACCAGACAATTGTGAGCTCCACATTAGAGTGATCTCCATCATCATCATCATCATCATCATCATCGTTTAATGTCTGTTTTCCATGCTAGCATGAGTTTGATGGTTCGACCGGGGTCTGGAAAGCCAGGAGGCTGCACCAGGCTCCAGTCAAATCTGGCAGTGTTTCTACAGCTGGATGCCCTTCCTAACACCAAACACTCCGTGAGAGTAGTGGGTGCTTTTTACGTGCCACCAGCACAGGGACCAGAGGAGGCTGGCAAATGGCCACAATCAGTTGGTGTTTTTACGTGTCACCGACACGGACGCCAGTCAGGCAGCGCTGGCATCTGCCACATTCGGACGGTGCTTTTAACGTGTCACTGGCACGAGTATCTTAACTACAATTTCCATTTGATTTCCATTTTGATGTTGGTGTTAACATACTTGACTCAATAGGTCTCCTCACGAACAGCAGGTCACTCTACGATCCAAGTTTAGCACAGCAGGCCGTTAGGCGAGCCATGAACTCACTTCATTTGTCTGGTCTTCACAGTCACAGCATATCTCAGAGGTCTCGATCTTCGTCATTTCCTCTGTGAGACCCTACGTGTCACTGGCACGGGTATCAGAACTACAATATCTATACGATTTTTATTTTGATGTTGATGTACTTGACATAATAGGTCTCCTCAAGCACAGCAGGCCGACCTGCAAGCCATGAACTCACTATAATCATTTCTTTTTCTTTTCTAGCCCTAGGACTCATGAGGCTAGTTACTCACTTTCCATGGGATAAAGTAATCAGGATCATACCATTCCCATTGAGTGAGACACCGGCTCATTGCAGGGCTCAAGGCAAGCAAATTTTGAGGGGTGGGACAAGTCAATTACATCACTCTGAGTACCTGACTGGTACTTTATTTTATCCACCCCCAAAAGGATAAAAGGCAAAGTTGACCTTGACAGGGTTTGAACTCAGAACATAAAGAGTTGGAAGAAATGCAACAAGGCATTTTGTCAGACATGCTAACGATTGGGCTAACTCACTATCTTACTCTTCATATAGACATAGGAGTGGCTGTGTGGTAAGTAGCTTGCTTACGAACCACATGGTTCCGGGTTCAGTCCCACTGCATGGCACCTTGAGCAAGTGTCTTCTACTATAGCCTCGAGCTGACCAAAGACTTGTGAAGGGATTTGGTAGGTGGAAACAGAAAGAAGCCCATCGTATATATATATATATATGTATGTGTGTGTATATGTTTGTGTGTCTGTGTTTGTCCCCCCAACACCGCTTGACAACTGATGCTGGTGTGTTTACGTCCCCGTAACTTAGCGGTTCAGCAAAAGAGACTAATAGAGTAAGTACTAGGCTTACAAAGAATAAGTCCTGGGGTCGATTTGCTCAACTAAAGGCGGTGCTCCAGCATGACCATAGTCACATGACTGAAACAAGTAAAAGAATAAAAGAGTAAAGAGTATATATGTTATTGTTATTGTTGTTTAGCCCCAGGACAGCTTTGACTAAACAGGCCTATGATCAAAAGCATTCTAGCAATGATTATCCGTTTCATTTATCTTTTTTACTTGTTTCAGCCATTGCATTACAGCCATGCTGGAGCATCAGCTTAAAGGATTTAGTCAAATAAATTGACCCCCGTATTTATTCCATATTTATTCTGTCAGTCTCTTTTGTTAAACTACTATGGTACAAGAACTTGACCCTTTCAATTTGGAATTAAATTTCATGATTATCCCAATCTTAACCGAAAACAGAATTGGTATTTTCTGCTAGTCACGTTGCCTCAGCAAAGTTAACATACCTCAACTGAAAAGCGTTTCAAATGTGACATAGTTTGGTATATAGAGTGCTTCCAACAGTTAAGAGTGAAACAAACCACCACCAATTGTTGGCACATACACAAACACACATATATTTATTTGCATACACACACACATATATATGTGTGTATGTATGCACACATATGTATACATATATAAAAGAGAGATAGGTTAGATTTTGTTAAGAACATAGAGTACAGTATAAAGCTCATCCACCTTCAGATTTCACCTGCTGCTACCTACTGCCAGATTTGCATTGGGGCTTCTGTAGTGAGTGAATGGATAATTGAGTAAGTTAGTGTCAATAAGGAGTACAGAGCAGCATTTATTTGTAATCACTCCAATTGTTTCCAAGCAAAGTAATTCTCATGGCAGGTATTTGGTTATGTAACCATTTCCCTGCATTATGAGATTTTGTTGTTTCATCAGGTGACATATAAACATTCTTATTGTGTTCCATAAATTCAAATTCTCAGCTTCAAGTACGCACGCATGTGTGTGTGTGTGTGAGTGAATATGTGTGTGTGTATGACAGACTCCTACACAGTTTCTGTCTACAAAATTCACATGCAAAGTTTTAGTCAGCCTAAGGCTATTGTAGAATACACTTACCCAAGGTTCCACACAGTGAGACTAAACCCAAAATCACACGTTTGCAAAGCAATCTTCTTAACAATACAGCCATGTCTGTCCTATCTATATTTTAGAGGTTCATTTTTCATATATTTAAAACATGTTTTGTTTTTGGATTTGATTTGCAAGATTCTTTATGTGAGTTTGTGTGTTGAAGCATATTCTGTTGTGTCTGGGGAGAGTCGTTTTCTTTTTGTGCCTTACAATTTAACACACTCACAGGTAAAATTTCTAAATATTCTTTATTTTTATTTTCCTAAAATTTTCATTGTGTCATGCAAATCTATTGAAAAGGTTGCAAGAAAAAGTTGCAAATCTATTGAAAAGTGGAAATTTTACTGGTGAGTGTGTTAAATTATGAGGCACAAAAAGAAAATGACTATCCCCAGACACAATAAAACATGTTTGTATGCCATATATCATCATATAGTGGGCAGTACTCACTCCTGACAGTTAAATGACAAACCTGCTCTATATTACACACACTGTAATCCTATTTTAATTGCAAGAAGCAAGCATAGCAGAAAAAAGAACTGCACACATGACATCAGTTAAGGATACTATCATATGATGCCAGGCTGCATTTCTAGCTAAATGCATTGTGTTTTGTTGCTGGACCTCTCTGGAAACATAAATAGACATCTTGGTGCCAAATTGAACCAGCTGCTGAGAGAAGACTAAAAAGGATGTCATCAAAATTTTATAGGCTCAGATGTAGCTGTCAGGTAAGAAGCTTGCTTCCCAACCAAATGGTTCTCAGTTCAGTCCCACAGCATGGCGAGTGTTTTCTATTATAGCTTCAGGTCAACCAAAGCCTTGTGAGTGGATTTGGCAGATGGAAACTGAAAGAAACCCAACATATATATATTTTTGTGTGTGTGTTCTTTGTGTCTGTCTTTGTCTCTCACCACAACTTGGCAACCAGTATTGGTGTGTTTACATTCCCATAACTTAGCAGTTTGGCAAAATAACCAATAGAATAAGTACTGGGGTTGATCCATTTGACTAAAAAGATTCTTCAAAGCAGTACCCCAGCATGGCCACAGTCAAATGAGTGAAACAAGTAAAAGATAGAAAAAATTAAAAATAAAAGAAATATGATACCCCTTTTGTTATTGAACAAATGTGGCTTTGTATATTCTTCTTAAAACTCATTATTTGCAACTCACATTGGGATTAGTCATATAGAACTTATATTTCTTTTTTAGTATATCCTTTGTAATACAAAAAACCTTTTACGGTTTTATGATGCCATAGAACTCTCTTTCAGAGAAAAAACAGCTTATCTTTGACTATTCTTTAATACTACTGTCTTACAACTTAGAAAGTAAGCCATCATTTCATTTACCTTTCATTTGTATCACATTAAACTTTCTGCAGTGAACTTTAGTTAACATGCCTTTTCTCCAAAATGAAAAGATTTTGTAATATGTTTATTTTTTTTCAGCTCATTCCCTCGTGTACAATTTTAATTAGTCATTATGTATGTACAATGTTTCATTGACTCCCAAATTGAAGTTTGCTTGAAACTAACTCACATTATAATGCTATCCTTATAAAAATTAAATACCATAAATCTTCGAGTATAATCCGCCCTTGAGTATAATACGCAGGGGATTTTTAGGTGGGGTGTACCTCTGAAAAACCTAAACCTTGTGTATAATATGCACCCCTTCTCTAACTTGAGTTGTGCGTAATTAAGCCAGCAGCACCTAGTCGAATAAACACTTTCGTGCATGCATAATACAATAATGGTGGTGTTCTTAACTGTTATATGGGAATGTAAATATGTTTGCAAATTGTGTTTGTTACATGTTATTCTGTGTTCTGAATACTTTTATTTTAATAAATGTTGCTTACTGCAAGTTATGGATGATTCTTTTACAAATTCATTGCTTTCAGGTTTAGCTTAAGGTATTTTCGTGCCTGACATCACAAAATGCATCTGAATAAACATTGCCGGACAGCAAATAGAGACTCGAACGTTGCTTAGAAAATATTTTTCATTTTTAACCTCATATATAGGGATTTTGACCTTTAAATTTTGGGGAAAAAAATGTGGATTATACTCGAGGATTTACAGTAGTTATTTCATTGGAAAGAGTCAAATAGTTGTTTCTCTTTTACTTTACATTGTATTTGACAATATTTATTCAGATTCTGACTCAACCCAGAAGCTTCCTGTTTAAATACACTTGTGTGGTCAGTCGTAATCCCATTTCATGTCTTTTACACAATAGATTCCTTAAATCTTCTCAATCTTAATTCCTTAAACTATTAACTTCTGGTCCCTTCAAGAAAATGCTATTATATATAATTCAAAATCAATTTTAAGATGGCAATGAATGGTTTAAGGGAAATTTGGTTACTATTTCCAGTAATATCAACAACAATGTACAGCAGTGATTCACTAGAGATCAAATAAAAAGATTATTGGCACTCTTTATATGGAAAGTTAAAAATTACAATCACACTTTACATAAAATGTCAAAACTTATTAGTGCACTTGGCACAGAAAGTTAAGAATTACTGGTGTACTTTGCACAGTTTAAAATTACACAATTTAAAATTACTGGCACACTTCACATACAAGGTTAAAACTTTCTGTCACACTTTGTATAGAAAATTATAATTTGCTGGCATTCTCTGTATAGAAAGTTGAAAATTACAGGCACACTTTGCAAGGAAAGTTAAAATTTATGCTCATATTCTGCATAGATAGTTAAAAATTTATGGCACATTCTGCATAGTTAAGAATTACTGGTGCACTTTGCATCAAAAAAATTCTAAATAGCCATTGTACTTTGCATAAAAGGTTAAGAATGTATAGAATGTCAATATTACTGTCACCTTGTGTAAAACTTTTAAAATACTGTCACCCTTTCGACAGAAAGTTAAAAATTACTGCCACATGGTGCATAGAAAGTATTACTGCCACACTATGTATAAAGAAGTAAAAATGCTGGCAAACTTTACACAAGGAGTTAAAAAAAAGAAACACTTATTTCAAATTTTACGATCTAGAAGAATATAGGAAATTGTCATTTATCTCAATTTACTAATAATATTTGTTTATTACAAAATAATGAATAAAATATGTCTCAAGTTGCTCAAACATTAAAATGACATTTCTGAAGCTTTGGATTATATATATTTTTTTTTAATTTGAGACACCCTATGATACCTCTTTGATATTGATGCAATGTGCTTGTGTGTCACAGTGCACTGATTAAGAGTCACTGATCTAGAGGCTCCTTTGTCTGCTCAACTCTTCAAATATCTGATGATGATACTGATGATGATGATGATGATGATGATGATGATGATGATGATGATGATGATGACGATGACGATGATGATGAGGATGATGATGACGATGACGATGATGAACGATGATGACGATGATGGTGGTGGTGGTGGTGGTGGTGATTATATTTTCTAGGAATACCAATTGTATAATCAGAAAAAGTAAGATTCTGTATTCTACTTTGGTGCACCAAACAGCTAAAGGAACAATATTCTTTTATTCTTTTTTCTTTTACTTGTTTCAGTCATTTGACTGCGGCCATGCTGGAGCACTGTGTATTGTCAAACAAGTCAACCCCAGGACTCATTCTCTGTAAACCTAATACTTATTCTATCACTATTTTTTGTTGAACCACTAAGTTACGAGGGGTAGGGGCATAAACACACCAACATCAGATGGTGGGGAGCCTGGGGCAGCTTTCTGGCTCACCAACTCCTGTCAAACTCATGCCACCATGGAAAGCAGACGTTAAATGATGATGATAACGATGATGATCATGATGACAATGATGACGACGACAACGATGATGATGATAATGACACAGAGAGGGAGAGAAAGAGACATTACGCATTCAATCAAACATTACTACATGCTCACACACGTAAAAAGAATGAGAAAAGAATGAGAAAACATTAAAACAGCTGATGTCAAATAAGTCAGCATAGACTCAGTGGTGCCAAATAGGCAGGGCCAAAAGAGCTGTGCCAAAGTGTCTCACACTCAGTAACATGTAGCAAGCTTTCAGTAATTCTTTCTGGTGTCAATGTAATCATAAGCAGATGTAAACAGTTTCTTGCCTCTCCCATCACTTCTGACCCACTTCTCCTCATCACGTCTGATCCAGGATGTAACAGCAGGGGAGAGAGAGAGAGAGAGAGAGGGTGGATATGTAGTAGCTCCCTGGCTGGTGCTCATTATGAAATGAAGTATTTTGTTTAAGGACACGATGTAACACCTGGTCTGGGGATTGAACTCACTGTCATAAGATCATAAGTTGAACACCTTAACCACTAGGCCATGCAACCCTCAATGTTTTTCTTGTTGTTGATATCGATGTCATTTTTGCTGTTGATGTTGTTGCAATTGATATTGTTGGTGCTAATGTTGTTACTGCTGATGTTAGTGTTGATATTTTTGATAATGATGTTGATGGTGGTGGTGGTGTTAGTTTTGAGGAGGATAATGATGATGATGGTGGTGGTGGTGTTAGTTTTGAGGAGGATAATGATGATGATGATGATGGTAAAGAGGAGAGGAGGAGGACAACGATGGTTATGATGATGATGACAACAATGACAATTGCAATGATGACGCCAATAATGACAACGACAATGAGGATATTTCTTCTCTCTTTGTTCATGTTCACTTTTGCAGCTCTTAAACCAAACTGACCGATCAGACACACAAAAAAAAAACAAATAAAAAAATGACGACAAAATATTTTACTTCTCAAATATAGTCAAGCAACATCTAATTTACATAAAATCAATGACTTATCCTTCTTAAACCGCCCACTCCACCCCCATTGAATTTCCACCACCACCACCACCACCCATTAAATAAAGATGTTACAGCAAAGAAAGACAATAGAAAACAGAAAAGACCAAACCAAAACACAACAAAAAAAAATTCATGAATCAATAATGAAGTTGGAACTGTGTTTTAGATTATCTGCTAGAAAATTATTCATAGACAATACAAGAGGTCGTAAGCAACAAGCAGCATCATTTGATTCTAATACTGATAAAGAAGAGACCTTATTAAAAGACATTTCTTTATTAATGTAGTGATATAGATGTTGCAAATTTCAACATGTACCTAAGCTGTGAGTGATTTATAACATTCCTGTAAAGATTATTGACAGATAAATCTAATACAGAATCCTGACAGAATCTCTTTCTAACTGCTCTTAGCTTGAAAAGATAAATATTTTAATAAAGATGCTTTCACGTTTAAAAAGGAAGAAATACTTGCAATTAATTATAAATAGAATTCAATTTATTTTATACAGAGAATGGAAAAATTCTTGATAAGGAGCAATGTGGAGGAAATACATTTTCATTCTAAGAGAAACCAGACAAGTTGAAAGCTTTCATTTATTTTGAAACTTAAATGCCATAAAACATACACATTATCTGGAGTAATAATAATTAATATAATAACAGCAACAACAACAACAATGTAATGGCAATAACAATTACAACAACAACAAAAAAACAACAAAAATGATAATAATTATAACAACAACAAAGAGAACAAAAAGAAACAAACATTGTAAGATCACAGACTTTGCAATGCCATGGATAATAGAATGAAAACCAAAGAAATTGAGAAATATCGGGGCTTAGCCAAAGAAATGAAGAGATTGTGGAAGGCCAAAACAACAATTATTCTTGTGGTAAATGGTGCTCTTGGCACAAACCTAAACCACTGCCTAGAAGACTGAAAGATACTGGGGTTGGTTGAGACATGCATTGTCAACCCGGGGGAAAGTGCTATTCTGTGCTCAGCAAGAATCCTAAGAAATGCTCTTGAAATTTTTTGGTGGGGGGAAGCTTGTCACCAGCTTTCAAGACAACATTGCTACTAATTGATATAGCATGTAACTGTTATGATAATGATGATGATATTAATGATAATAATAATGATGATGATGATGATAATAATAATAATATAATAATAATAATAATAATAATAATAATAATGTCTTGGTATAAAAGATGGACTACAGCAAATATTCTGCTCAATACCACAGATTTACTTGTCAGTTGTTTGACCATAACCAGTTAAGCATGTCCCTTAGTGGCTGACAATATGTGCATCTCTGATCATGAACAGAAGTAGTTGGGGAGCATCATAGTTTTGTGTTGAAGGGAATCTTTAGAGGTTTGGATAATTCACCTTTGGAAACATGGGTGGTTCGTTCAACATCTTTAAACAACCCTTATTCACGGACCTTTTGAGCAGGATAGGCTACTCGACCAGAAGAAAATTCTAACTGGGTCCCACCTGCAAGGTCATATGTTGTTTATCTAAAACATTGTTGGAGAAACTGAGATTGATTTAAGGATAGAACATGCTCTAAAAACTGCTTTATTGGGGACAGCGAGGATTTTGAGAATGGTACTTGGATGTTAAGTATCAAAGAAAGAGACCCATGAGAGTCTTTATAACAGATTATTGTCTACACTTACAGAATTAGCCAGAGCAAGTGAAATCAAGAGCTCTCAGAAATAAAATGGAAATAATGATAATCAAATAATAATAGTAATAATGATTATAGTTCTATATTTAAGAGAACAATTATGTACATTATTTACATTTGACAGATATTTGTCCTCATCTTGTTTGTTGTTAACACAACATTTTCGATGTTGTTATTATTACTATTATTATTATTATTATCATTATTATTATTTTTATTATTCAGGTCACTGCCTGGAATCAAATGTAAATGATGTAATAATAATTATGTTTTGCAAAGTGAAGAAAGAATACTATCAGCCACTAAAGAGACTGAAGCACTTATTATAGCCACTCAGTCAGTGGCTAAAATAAGTAGAATCTACAGGGAAGGAGACAAAAGTATCAATCATTTCTTGAGTGAGTGTAGTAAGCTATCACAAAAAGAGTATAAGCACAAGCATGAATGTGTTGGTAAAAGAGTGTATTGGGGTGTTAGCTGAATGTCTACTTTCAAAATAACAGGGAAGCAGTATGAACATGAACCAGAGGATGTGACAGAGAATAAAAATTATATGATCTTATGGGTCTTTCCCATAAAGACTGATCATACTATTGAAGCAAGAAAAAAGAATATGAATATAGAGGGCAAAATAAGCAAACAGTGTAAGATCATAGATTTTGCAATTCCCTTTGCAACCAAAGAAATTGAAAAAAATTAGTAGTAGTAGTAGTAGTAGTAGTAGTAGTAGTAGTAGTAGTAGTAGGCATTTTTTCTTTGCCTCAAGTGTTTGAAATGATACAAAAAATATGAAACTTTCACTACCGGTTACAATGAAAGGGGATAATGTGAGTGTAAAAAGACACATTTACAAATTATGGTAGGTGGGGGTGTATGAGCCATAATACATTATTTGAAAAGATTCATTGAGAAATTTTAAAGGTACTCACATGTGAACACACACACACACATATGCAAAGTGGCTGTGTGGTAAGTAGCTTGCTTACCAACCACATGGTTCTGGGTTCATTCCCACTGCATGGCACCTTGGGCAAGTGTCTTCTACTATAGCCTCAGGCCGACAAAAGCCTTGAGAGTGGATTTGGTAGATGGAAACTGAAAGAAGCCCGTTGTATAAACGTATATATATATATATATATATATGTATGTGTGTGTATATGTTTGTGTGTCAGAGTTTGTCCCCCAACATCACTTGACAACCAATGGTGGTGTGTTTACGTCTCCGTAACTTAGCAGTTTGGCAAAAGAGACTAATAGAATAAGTACTAAGCTTCCAAAGAATAAGTCCTCGGGTTGACTAAAGGTGGTACTCCAGTATGGCCACAGTCAAATGACTGAAACAAGTAAAAGAGTAAAAGGGTAAAAGAGTATATATGTGTGTGTGCAAATTTACATACATATCTGTGTGTGTGTGTGTGTGTGTAGGGACATCAACTCATACGACATCTGAAATGGTCAGATACTATGTGTGACCATGTGTATACAGATATATGTATGCATGTGTGTGTGTGTGTGTGTGTGTGCATCTATTGTACATACATAGGGATAAGGAGACTTGATGACTGTTTGATGTTTGATGTCTGTGGTCAGTGAACTTCATGACATGTCTCATTTAACTATGAATATATCTGCTAAGGTTTTGATGATTTTCTTACAACCCATGGCAGCACTACATCAACTGGTTTCCAGATTTTCAACTGTCGTTGTTGAATGATAAACTCATTTACATAAGTGAATTTAGATTGTAAGATATATGATATCTCTGCTTCTTATTTTGCCTGTTTTAAGCCAGACCTTCTAATTATCCTATATATTCAAACGTAAAGCTCGAGTCACTAGTTCAACAAATGTTGACTATGTCCAGGTCTTACCTGTTTAAAATTTTACCTGATTATGGTGAATCATATATTGTGATGTTATCTTTTATTACTCCATTAAAAAAATAAACTCTACCAAAACAGTTATATACGTTATGTATGTGTGTGTGTGTGTGTATCGCTAGCCACTACACATTCTTTATTTTCTCTCCTTGTTTCTTCCTGTGTTCCTTTCTTGAAATGTTAAAGACTTTTCCACTTCCCGAGCGTTTGTTATCTACACCACCTGTCTTCGTCTTTTGTTTGTTTTTTTTTGTGAATTCTCCCTATAAATATATATATATATATATATATATATATATAATATATATATATATATATATACACACATATATATGTGCACTTATGCACATTCACATATATACACATATGCTCACAGAAATAAATTTATGAAATAAAAAGGAATAAAACAAGGAAACTTCTCAAGCTAGTTTGTGTTAGAGCAGTCCATGGCCTCATCACGCAACCATTTCTCAAATTGTGTTTGAGTGTAACCAAATGCCCCATTAAGCAGTTTTCAGACATTTGGTGTTGAAGAACACTAACATCTTGGGGATCTTCTCTTTTGATTTTTTAATAGATTTACACTCTCTGATAAATCCCACTCCCAAAAAGTACTAAAAATATACCACATAAAACTGAAAGAATGCATAGAAAGACCAATCATTACTAAGCAAAATGTAAAAGAAGAGATTTAATGCGAGAAAGATTCAAATACACCATCAATAAATAAAAATCATGTCAGCAAAAGCATACAATATAAAATACTTCTGAAAAGTGTGAATTCTACTTCCGGGAATACAAGGTATTTTAAACTATGTCAAAAGATTTCATAGACACATTAAAAAAAAAAAGGAACATAACCAATATCAACTGTAACTTAAGCTTTCTGAGATGGAATATAGAACAATACCACTAAACATGATAAAAAATATATATAATGGAGCAGAAAGGAAGCAGAAATATGAAAATCTAATAGCAGTACAAGTATGGTCCACTGTAGCCATCAAAGAACTCACCAACAGAACTGCAAGCAACAAGAAAGTTTCTAGGATAAGCAATGTCCATAACTTCTGGCTGAGATATCTGACTGGTATCCAATGATATATGAAAGCAGCATTTGAGGGATTGATAAGCAAACCAGAGTCAATTTGGACAGATGAGAGATACCACAGGTTGTTGACATAGAAATTAAAGTCCAGTTTCTGATTTGCCATCACACTCAAACACTTGGACAAATTAATGCTGGACAACATCCACAACGATAATAACACCCTACACTCTGTCTTCTATAACCCTAACAACAAATCTTATGACATGACGAGGATCTACCCAACAGACTTACCTTTCAGCAAAAGAGTATGTATCCCACCCCAGATTGACAGTGAAGCTATGATGTGAAGGCCTTCAGCGAGACTAACAGCAAACTAGTTAAGCAGGAGTTGATGAAAGCAATCATCAAAAGGGCAGTCTCACTGATGAGGGCCATTACAGAGGAATCAATTGAGTGAATTAATGAAGTAGTGACAGAGATCAATAGATTAGATAGGGATTTTGTTAGTGGAACAGAAGAAGCAATCAGGACAAGTATCACCACAAATGATTTGATGTTGAAAATGAGGTTTGTCCATTTCATTGACGTAAAAGAAGAAGGTTGTGCTGTCTTGTATTGTAACTGGGCAGTTAAGGCGGGTCAAGTTATATGCGAATCAATTACCTACATAATGAAGGCCAGCCTAGAGGTATAAAAAGCAGCTACCAATAATTTGAATTATATATGTGTGGTAAAAAATTTACTCCCCAACCACATGGTTCCAGGTTCAATCCCATGGTGTGGCACTTTGGGCAAAAGTTTTCTGCTGTAGCCTTGGGATGACCAAAGCCTTGTGAGCAGATTTGGTAGAGGGAAACTGAAAGGAGTCTGTTATATAAATATATGTGTGTGTGTGTGTATATATATATATATATATATATATATATATATGTATATAGGTGTAGGAGTGGCTGTGTGGTAAGTAGCTTGCTTACCAACCACATGGTTCTGGGTTCAGTCCCACTGTGTGACACCTTGGGCAAGTGGCTTCTACTATAGCCTTGGGCCGACCAAAGCCTTGTGAGTGGATTTGGTAGACAGAAACTGAAAGAAGCCTGTCGTATATATGTATATATGTATGTGTGCATGTGTGTATATGTTTGTGTGTCTGTGTTTGTCCCCCCCCCCCAACATTGCTTGACAACCGATGCTGGTGTGTTTACGTCCCCATAACTTAGCGGTTCAGCAAAAGAGAACGACAGAATAAGTACTAGGCTTACAAAGAATAAGTCCTGGGGTCAATTAGCTCAACTAAATGCGGTGCTCCAACATGGCCACAGTCAAATGACTGAGATAAATAAAAGAGTAAAAGAGTATATATATATATATATATATATATATATATTTACAGGGTTGGTCAAAAATCACCTCACAGTAAATCAAAATCCATTTAATTCTAAAATAAAAATAAAAAGTTATTTTATATGAGACTTCACTAATAAATAGACAAATATTGAATAAAGGATTAGTGATTTCAACTTACAGCATTCAATTATTAAACATTCATAATTGGAATGAATAAATAAAATTGAATATTTAATATTTATGGAATTTCGATTTACTGTCGGGTGATTTTTTGCCCAGCCCTGTATATATATATACCGGAGTAAACACATAAATGTGAAACAAGGTGGAAAAAAGAGTACTCAAATACCAGTGGTAGAGTAATATGCTTTATTTTAAGCAGCAGAAAATTCAACAAAATCTGTTACTCTGAGTTTCTCGTTGCCGTTCATCAGACAGTTTTTGCTAGAATGGAACCGATATATCAATTCAATCTAGACTCTTACAAACGCTACACCGTTAAAAAGAAATGGACTTGTTTGATTGGCCCTTTAGAAAAAAACGGTCAATCTCCGAGCGATAAACAAAAAGGTCAAAAAATATATGTATATATATATAAAAAATCTTATAAAAAAATTATAAAATCCGAGGAAAAAACCTTACATTGAATAAAATACATATGACGTTAATGAAGAAAGTATAAATTAATTCATAGAAATTAAACCTGTTATAAATATTACACTGCAATACATATTTTTATTAAAATGTGCATATATATATCAACATACACAAAAGGATGCACGCAAACGCCATACATATACAGACGTATGAATATAAATCTAAATATACACATAAATGCATGTGTACATATATTCACGCAAACCATCTCGCACGCAAGTTAAAAATGATCTATGTAGCGATTCTCATATACTGAGTAATGAGGGGGGGAACGAAAGAAAGGAAGAGAGAGAAAAAGGAACGAAGGAGGGGTGGGGAAAAAAACGAAATAAGAAAAAATTATGTATACAAGCTGTGTAACGGCATTATTGGCATATATGGAGACAAGTATAAACACAAGTTCGAATGGATACATACACATACAGTCGTGTATATGTGTGCTTAAGCACAAACATACTCTCACTTACACATACACAGATACGCATGCTTACAAATACATATCCTCGGCTATACACATACTTACATCAACATTCTAATTTTGACAACATTGCTTTTTTTAAAAAAACATTGCTTTTTTTAAAAGAATGGGTGCATTAATAAAAATATATACGAAAGACATATAAAATAAAATATAACACCCTATTTTGGATCATTTATAAATAATCAAGGTAATATAAATAATCAAGGTAATATAAATAATCAAGGTAATCCTATACAATACAATAACATGAAAACAAAGTTGAAGGTTTTTCCTGATGTATATGTAGAAACATAAGACTTTGCTATATGGATTAAGATCCGCATAGCTTGGAAACAAAATCCATAGTTGCGCTCATCGTTCAAGAGTCAAAATCAAAATTTCAAAAATCAAAAATGCAAAATATATACTCTATCCATATGGTATATTTATATTCGACATTTTAAATTTAGCTGCGTGCCTACATAAGTTCATTAGCTCACTTCTTTGATTCAAAGAATTATTGTCTTTGAATAAGATGTACATTTTTTCTAATAGACAAAGTTTGCACTTGAAATTATTTTTGTATGCTCCATGCCTGTATGGTGCCGCCCTGTCCAGAATGCTCCATGTCACGTTGAAAGGTGGGGCTTCCTTTTCTTTTAGTTCCCAGACATATTTTGCTAGGCTGGTCCTCTTCCTATTCTCTGGGTATTTAAATGAATTTTTATGAGAATAAAATCTTGTTTTAAATGAATTTTCTGAAGCCCCTGTGTATGTCTTGTATTCTGATGAGTCTTCCACTTGCACCTTGGCTCTATAAACTACTCCTTTCACTAGACATTTCCCTTCTAACGGACAGGAGCTTTCGTTTTTGAAATTGCATTTCTTAATGGGCTCGGCACCATGTCTAATCTCAATTAGCTTCCTATTATGTTGGCTAATGTAAGAGGCGAAATTTCTGCAACAAGAATAGCTAACCTTCAGGGTTCTTCTATTAAATATCCTATAGAATTTATGACCCTGCTTAAAATGCTTAGAGACTAATCTCAAAAATTCCTTACCTATATTAGTCTTTACGGCCAAATTGAAAGCCGGGTTGAACCACAAAACTTTCCTGGTCCTAGTTCTTCGTGCAGCATTATTATCAGCATTAAGCTGGTTGAACTGGATCTCCTCAGAGAATCCACTATTCTTTAATGCACTATCGTAATAAGGTGCAGCATTATGGAATGCTGCCTCGTCCGAAGAAATTGAAGATTTCTTCTACCTACATTGCTGACTAAGTTCCTACGGATAACTGGTGGATGGTTCGAATCTTTGCTAATATACGATAGCTTTTCATTGGGCTTACGGAAAGGTTTAAATCTATCCGATCTTACATTAAAATTTACGTCTAAAAAATCTACACTATTCAGGTTAGCATCTATCGTAACCCATAAGCCCATCCTTTGAAAGAAAGCTATGAGGTCCTTCCTAAGTCTATCTGATTCATGGCCGTTTAGATTATGCGTGGCTATAAGGCCGTCATCCCTATATAAACCTGCATCTATAAAAGGGAATTCTATTTTTAGATTATGGAGAATAAAGGCTCCTATGAGCATACATAACTCAGCCCCGTCGTATGCCCCCATCGGTACATCGAATCAAAGAAGTGAGCTAATGAACTTATGTAGGCACGCGGCTAAATTTAAAATTTCGAATATAAATATACCATATGGATAGAGTATATATTTTGTATTTTTGATTTTTGAAATTTTGATTTTGACTCTTGAACGATGAGCGCTACGATGGATTTTGTTTCCAAGCTATGCGGATCTTAATCCGTATAGCAAAGTCTTATGTTTCTACATATACATCAAAAAACCTTCAACTTTGTTTTCATGTTATTGTATTGTATAGGATTACCTTGATTATTTATATTACCTTGATTATTTATAAATGATCCAAAATAGGGTGTTATATTTTATTTTATATGTCTTTCGTATATATTTTTATTAATGCACCCATTCTTTTAAAAAAAAGCAATGTTTTTTTAAAAAAAGCAATGTTGTCAAAATTAGAATGTTGATGTAAGTATGTGTATAGCCGAGGGTATGTATTTGTAAGCATGCGTATCTGTGTATGTGTAAGTGAGAGTATGTTTGTGCTTAAGCACACATATACACGACTGTATGTGTATGTATCCATTCGAACTTGTGTTTATACTTGTCTCCATATATGCCAATAATGCCATTACACAGCTTGTATACATAATTTTTTCTTATTTCGTTTTTTTCCCCACCCCTCCTTCGTTCCTTTTTCTCTCTCTTCTTTTCTTTCGTTCCCCCCCTCCTTACTCAGTATATGAGAATCGCTACATAGATCATTTTTAACTTGCGTGCGAGATGGTTTGCGTAAATATATGTACACATGCATTTATGTGTATATTTAGATTTATATTCATACGTCTGTATATGTATGGCGTTTGCGCGCATCCTTTTGTGTATGTTGATATATATATGCACATTTTAATAAAAATATGTATTGCAGTGTAATATTTATAACAGGTTTAATTTCTATGAATTAATTTATACTTTCTTCATTAACGTCAATATGTATTTTATTCAATGTAAGGTTTTTTCCTCGGATTTTATAATTTTTTTATAAGATTTTTTATATATATATACATATATTTTTTGACCTTTTTGTTTATCGCTCGGAGATTGACCGTTTTTTTCTAAAGGGCCAATCAAACAAGTCCATTTCTTTTTAACGGTGTAGCGTTTGTAAGAGTCTAGATTGAATTGATATATCGGTTCCATTCTAGCAAAAACTGTCTGATGAACGGCAACGAGAAACTCAGAGTAACAGATTTTGTTGAATTTTCTGCTGCTTAAAATAAAGTATATATATATATATATATATATATATATATATATGGTGGTGACCCCCTTCGGTCAGACACTGACCATGGGTTTGCACCTAGAGAGTTACCCTCTGAGGCACAAGTCTGGGCAAGGTTGTTTTATGGAAGACCAGCAGTCGCCCATGCATACCGGCCTCCCCTCTCCACGTCACCGATGTTATCCAAGGGAAAGGCAAGGGCCAATACAGCTTGGCACCTGTGACGTTGCAACTGATTTCTACAGCTATATATATATATATATATATAGTTGAAATTTACAGAAAAACAAAAGATGAAGATAGGTGTATAAACAACAAGCAGGTGTATTAGTTTGATGCTTGGGAAGGTGAGAAAGTCTTTTACGTTTTGAGCCTACACTCTTCAACAGAAAGGAACACGAGGAAATAAACAGAGAGAATTAAAAAAAGCTTGTGGACAGGAGATCTAGGAAGAAGGGGAGATTATAAAGTACTGATGATCCCAAAATGAAGGTGTGCATTCGTGTGTGTATGTGAGAGTGTGCAAGTGTGTGCATGTGGATAAGGACTAGTGACTTTGACATGTGGATGTGTGCATGTGTAAGTGTGTGCATCTGTAATGTGTGTGTGGATGATGGCATAGGTACTGGGAAGTAGTCAGTGCTAGTGTGTGTGGAGTGGTGGGGATGGTGGGAGTTTGTATTTGCCCACTACCACTACCATCATTTAACAACTGGTGTAACTGCTGTATTTAGATGTGTACATCCTTGTAACTTAGTGGTTCAGCTAAAGAGACCAATACAATAAATACTAGACTTAAACAAATAAGTACTGAGTCACCTGATTCAATTAAAATTCTTCAATGATTGAAAAACAAGTTCCAGAGAAAAGAGACAAAAGAATTGTATTCTTTTATTCTTTTATTCCTTTACTCTTTTACTTGCTTCAGTCATTTGACTGTGGCCATGCTGGAGCACCACCTTTAGTCAAGCAAATCGACTCCAGGACTTATTCTTTGTAAGCCTAGTACTTATTTTATCAGTTTCTTTTACCGAACTGCTAAGTTACAGGGATGTAAACACACCAACATCAGTTGTCAAGCAATGTTGGGGGACAAACACACACATATGCGACGGTCTTCTTTCAGTTTCCGTCTACCAAATCCACTTACAAGGCTTTGGCTGGCCTGAGGCTATAGTAGAAGACACTTGCCCAAGGTACCATGCAGTGGGACTGAATCCAGAGCCATGTGGCTGGTAAGCAAGCTACTTGCCACACAGCAAACACACATGCACACACACACACAGGGGGTGGGCAAAAGTAGATATATATTTGCTTAATATAAGTGGCATGTTCTTTGCATTTCTCTATTTCTGTTTGTAAACCTAGGCTGTTCATTAGTTGACTAAGGGGTCTGCTGGAGTACCTAGTTCACTGGAAGCCCACTTTTTTTGATTTCTGGGGACTTTATTATGAACCACTCATATTGAACAACACTATACCCACTTTTGCCCATCCTGTATGTATGGGCATCTGTGTGTGTGTGTTTGTGTGTGTATGTGTATGTGTGTGTGAGTGTCCCTAGTTACACCAACTGATAATATGAGTTTAAAGTTATCTGAGCGCAATATTAAGCACCTTTCTTTTTGTTGTTGTTGTTCCTGTTAGTTTCGTTCCTACTGTTGCTGCCAGTGTTTAGCTATTACACTGGAATTTGGTGAAGTAATGAACTTTTCTGCCGTCTTCACTCTCTTGTTACATTACTCCTGTCGTTCCAATCTCCGTTCCATAACACTATGACCAAATATTAACAAGTAAACATGCCACACTAGGAATTGCAATAAATTGTGAAAGATTATCAATAACGAGACAATAAACCAATGCATGAGTGAGCAAACAAGCTGACATTGTCCAAAACGAAGCAATCAACTATACATCGCGTGTGGAGCAAGAGCGATGAAAATGGCTGGAAGCAGGGTGGGAAACTGTCAGGTCAGGTGGAGGTTGGTATTGGATCATGAAAGTTGATCAAATAATCGTAACAGTAATATCAGATTATATGGAAAGAATGACAAACAGATTATGTAATAAGGAACCGTAGTGACCAAATGTCAAGAAAGAATTTATATTGATCAATTCATAGAGAAGGAAATAGTTATACCATAATTTGTGATATTAAATATTTGGGGGTAGAATTTACTGGAATTCTTAAAGAATATAAGAGAAGCAGGCAAAAAATAGTAAAGACTGTCACATGCATTTAAAGTTACATGACAATCTGGTTCGTGATGAGAACATTTTAATGAAATCTATACATAACAAACAATATATAATTTCACCCATCAACGAAAGAATCTTTTTTTAGATAATAGGAACATTATAAAAAGTATTTTATTTATTTAGACATGCATATGAGGGGGTATCAAAAAGTTCCCAGGTTAGTTATGTTTAATAAAAAATAGTTTATATACCTAGATTTAAACATGATCTCCTTCAAAATAGTTATCTTGTGCAGCACTATACCGGCCCTAGTACTCCTGCCACTTTTGGGATCTGGACTAGATGTTGTTTTCTGTAAGTGAGTCAAGGACCTTCTGCAATACATTCTTGATCTTGACAACAGTGTTAAAACAGCAACCTTTGAGCTGCATTTTCATCTTTGGCAAGATATGGAAGTCTGCAGGTGCTAAATCTGGTGAATATGGCAGGTGCAGAAGCAATACTATGTTGTTTTTGATGAGAAATTCACAAGTGAGGAGAGCTCAGTGACAGGGTGCATTGTATTACTCTTTTACTCTTTTACTTGTTTCAGTCATTTGACTGTGGCCATGCTGGAGCACCGCCTTTTAGTCAAGCAAATCGACCCCAGGACTTATTCTTTGTAAGCCTAGTACTTATTCTAACGGTCTTTTTTGCCAAACCACTAAGTTCCAGGGATGTAAACACACCAGCATCAGTTGTCAAGCAATGTTGGGGGGACAAACACAGACACACAAATGTATACACACACACACACTCACACACACACACACACACACACACACACACACACACCACACACACACACACACACACACACACACATATATATATATATATATATATATATGATGGGCTTCTTTCAGTTTCCATCTACAAATCCACTCACAAGGCTTTGGTCAGCCGAAGGCTATAGTAGAAGACACTTGCCCAAGGTACCACACAGTGGGACTGAACCCGGAACCATGTGGTTCGTAAGTAAGCTACTTACCACACAGCCACTCCGACGCCTGTCTTGAAGAATCCAATTCTTCATGCTCCAAAGATCAGGTCGCTTTTGCCAAACATTCTCCCTCAAATGCTCCAAAACATTGTCAGTAGAACTCTTGATTAACAGTGTCCCCATGCCACTTGATACATTCTTTTCTACTCAAGGCACAAGGCCCGAAATTTGTGGGGAGGGAGCTAGTCAATTAGAGCGACCCCAGTATGCAACTGGTACTTAATTTATCGACCCCGAAAGGATGAAAGGCAAAACCAACCTTGGCGGAATTTGAACTCAGAATGGAAACACAAAAAAAACAGACAAAAATACCTATTTCTTTATTACCCACAAGGGGCTAAACACAGAGAGGACAAACAAGGACAGACAAATGGATTAAATCGATTATATCGACCCCAGTGCATAACTGATACTTATTTAATCAACCCCGAAAGGATGAAAGGCAAAGTCGGAATTTGAACTCAGAACGTACCGGCAGACGAAATACCGCTAAGCATTTCGCCCGGTGTGCTAATGTTTCTGCCAGCTCGCCGCCTTTTGCCCCTTGATACATTGCATACAACCCATTGCCTCATTGCTGTAAGCTTTCTAAAGCATGTTCAATGTCTCCATAACAGACTTCCCTCCAAAGGTACGTACAGGGAGGAAATGGAAAGCTGAAGAGGCAGTAAACATGGCGATCAGAAAGCTAAGGCACACCGATATAGTCAGAGCGACACTAGAAGCAAGAGCCAATCTAGGGTTGCACAATTTCAGGCCATTTTGCAAGAGCAGTTTAAAAGAGATGAAAGAGGCTGTGGTACAGGAAGTGAGAAAGGAGGAAGAAGACAGGCGAAATGTACATTTGGTGTAATGTAGTCAACAGGGACAGTGCCTGTGATGGGAGGAATATCTAGTCAGTCGCAGAATCTCATGGAAGGAACTTAGGGCTTGGGAACAAGCAAGGACATCCTTCCTGATCGAGTCTACCTTCGATGTTTTACCTGCACTGGCAAATTTAGTCTGGTGGAACATACAAACAACTGATGAATATAGATGCAGAGAGAAAACGACAGTGAGACATGTTCTGTCAAACAGCTGGTTAGCTCTAGACAAATATACATGGCATCACAATCAAGTCCTCGGCGTCATAAGTGCATCACTCAAGGAGAAGATCAAGGGATATAATAGGGGAGAGTACCCCAAAAGTGGAAAAGCACAGAAAAATATATTTCCAGAAGGATGGAAAAGGACATAAGGCCAGGCCTTCAAATAAAATATACGAGACAAACGAAAGATGTAAGGAATACTGGGAGCTGGCCATGGATTTGGAAAGACTGTTAATATTTCCATCATAAAAATGACAAAAAGACCGAACTTAATCCTATGGAACACAGAATAGAGAACTGGGATTTTGCTAGAGCTGACAGTGCCATGGGAAGAGACCATCACTAATGCAGAGCAATGGAAGGAGAAGTGTGGGTTCAAGTCTCATGCATACAGGAAAGCCTACTTTTTTTCTGTCTCATTATTAGACTATTTTCCTTAGTCATTCACACAATGATCACTATAAGCTTTAAGCTTATAAAAAAAAACCATATATATATATATATATGTGTGGATGGATGTGTATATAATAAAGTTGAAAATGCACATATTGCTTTTGTATCCTTGGTGATTATAAGTTTGTTCTTTTTGGTACTTTGTTTTGCCAGTTGTGTACAGTGTTTGTAGGTTTTTATTGTAAAACAATAATGTTGATTCCAAAATCTTTAGTCAATGAAACAAGTCCGCTAGAAGAATCCAGAATTCCTTTTCAACATAACCGATTTCCCTCCCAGAATTGGGGTTACCAACCTTCTGGAAGGACAGAAATTATAATCCAAAAAAACAATTTCAGACAAGTGTACCATTTTCTGTACGCAAGAACCAAACAGGATAATTGTGGTAAAAGTAGATAAAAGCACAGGAAAAATAGATAATCACAGAAAACCAATACAATGTTGCACTTAAAAGATCAATTTTAGACCTAACTAACAGATTTTGTGATACTCAATAGTGCAGACTAATCATGAGATACCAAAGATAATCAATCTATTAATCATAATTCTTTCAAAAAACCGAATTCAATCTCTCTCAAAAGAACAAGTTTTCACTCCAACATCACAAAGCACTAATTTAAAAGAAAGAAAAGGAAGAATATTTGTAGAAAATTATGTCCTGCAGAACTATTCGACTAAGAAGAGAATGATAAATCCTATGTAATGAAAGAAGTAATTACTCACCAACAAGAGGTTTAAACAAAGCATTACAAAATGTGATTCTGTTGTGATTCTGCAACAACTTTTCTGTCTGATAAACTATCACATCCAACATTTTAATCAAACACCAGTCAAAAGGAACAGGAAATTTTGTGTATACTCAAAAACAATGATACTGTGATTGAAAAAGCAGATAAGAGAAGTTCTGTAATCATTATGGTTATTGGACTCTACAAAAATACCATATTATCTCTCTTACAAGATATCATCTTTTATGAAACGATAAACAATTTCCAATCATCAAAATTCATGAAATTCAACCCCTTAATTCACTGACTCTGACAAAGTTTACCAAACAAGGAATGTGACTATATAATGAACTTTGAATGCAAAACCAGTAACTTCTACAGATTTTCCAGAATCCACAAGAATGATGCCTATAAAAGAAATCACCTTAAGAATGCATTAACACACTACATGCTATCACCTAAAATTTGGGCCAGCTGTAGTGAGCCACTCTGTGAAAGACACAGACTCAGTAACTTTCTAAATGTTCTATTGAAACTTATTCTACAACATATGCCAAGTTTCATAAGAAATGACTTAGAGCTGTTAATCCAACTTCTGAAAGAAGTTAAACAAAGAGATAATTTGATGTGGGAAGCTTCTATATTACAATTCTATATGAATGAGCTTGAAAACTTTCCTTATGGAATTCTTGAAAAGGGAAAAATTAATTGTTAAAGGAATAAAATTCATTCTACTAAATAATTATTCAGTACCAATATTTGCTTGCATGTATTTGGTACTGCAATAGGAACATTTGGCCCAACTTATGCTAATCTAGTCATGACATACTTATAAATCCAATATACAAACAATCTATAATAAGGTCCAGCATCAATTTCCATAAATATTTATTTAACAATTGTAAATGGACTTTGGATGATTGTTTTATTCTGTGGATACGCGCATACACAATTTCAACCAACTCAGTAAATTCAAAACTCAGATTTAATTGTCCAGATAATATTAAGTTCAGAATAGAATGAATTCAAAAACAGCTTCTCTTTCTTGTCATTTAATCATTGCAATAAATATAAACTTCAAAAATGACATCCACTTCAAAGCAACAGATTTAAAAGCAATACTTAATAGTTAATCCATGTCATCCAAAAACTTTCAAAAACAAATATACCATTTAATCTGGCAAGAAAATCCTGTGAAATAGTTTCTAAATTTTAGGCTTGGAATAAAAAATTTCAAGAGTTCAAGAGAATGCTACTTGAAAGACTGTACACAGTAATGTCAAAACAATGGGCATTCAGAAATGATGAGGACAAAAGATGCTTCTGATACTTTAGTTGGCCGTTGCCAGTACCGCCAGACTGGCCCTTGTGCCGGTGGCATGTAAAAGCATCCACTACACTCTTGGAGTGGTTGGCGTTAGGAAGGGCATCCAGCAGTAGAAACTCTGTCAGATCAGATTGGAGCCTGGTGCAGCCATCTGGTTTGCCAGTTCTCAGTCAAATCGTCCAACCCATGCTAGCATGGAAATCAAACGTTAAATGATGATGATATATAAACATACAAGCCATGAAATACAGAAACATGCAACATCATCCTCCAGGATATTCTGTCATTAAGTTAGAATCCAAAAATCAAAACAGAACTCAAACACACAAAATAATGGTTTCTGATTTGGGCACAAGGATGAGCAATATTTAGAAGAAGAGTTAATCAATCACATCAACCCCAATTTTTGACTGGTCGTTTATTTTATCACTCTTGGCCTCAGCAGGGTTTGAACTCAAAATGGAAAGAGTTTGATGCTAGTCAATCAAAAGCAAAAGTCAACCAAAATTCTTGAAAACAGTTATTTACCACACTCATTAAACATGCAATCCTAACCACAAAAAAGAACGGTCATCCCAAATGCAGAGTCTGCATTAACCTTAAGGTATATAGTAAGAGTTTAATTTAGGAAAAATTAGGAAAAAATTTTATCATAAAAAGTCATTTCCCTTATGAGAAATATATTCACAGTTCATCATCAACAAATACAGGATCTCATGAGCAGACAAATACTTGTACATGAGCATTTGGGCTAATGTGCAATAAATTCCCAAAATACCAATTCTTCCTATTATACCTGTGTTCTGACAAAACTACCAACCAAACCTAGTTAAAGAAGATCTATTTATTTAAAAATGCTTCCACCACCACCACCCTCATGGTGACTCGCTCGATTTCAATATCTCAGCTGAAAATACGAATCCCAGAAAATGCCCAGATAAGTCTGCTTTTTTCAACCCCGTCGTCTACTCTTCTATTTTTGTGCAGATTATAAACCCCTTATTAGCTCCTTTTCATTATTCTGTCTATTTCAGCACCATGTCATCATGTAAATATAGTTCTATAGTTTCGTCTTCCTTGTTGTTGCCTAAGATAACATTAGTTCACGCATTTCCTTAACCGAAACATATTCATTCATTCATCTATTAAAGTTTATTACACAGACATTCTCCTCTAACTTTGTCTTAGACTAGCTCACAGATTCTTCAATTTTATTTACTATTATCAACATTTGCCGTCTCGTTAAATTAACTATGCCACACAAATCCCGAAAGAATATCTTTTATCCATCATGTCCTGCCCCCTCCCCCCCCCTCTCTCTCTCTCTCTCTCTCTTTCGATGATCAGTCGCCTCACCAAGACTTCCTACTTCCACCACCACCACCCTATATAAACTAGTGCACATACGCTGACTCCCTTACTCGATTCTTAACACCTCCGCCAAAAGAATACGTGTCCAGGAGATGCTTTCATTCTCATCAAAATTGCTAGTTGGCGGTACACCCGACTTCCACCCCCTCCACCTGTACCGGAAGTCCCTATATGTTTTGCCAACCTTTGGTTGTCTCCCATGAACACTCGTAAAGGCTTACGCCATCCCCACCCTACTATATAAGGTAGTGATCAGATAGTGCAAAAATATGATAGTGTAGTGTACGCAGGTTGAAGTAATGGCTATTGTTTGTTTAGGAATTCTGCCAAATGCAAGCTCTCCTTTCAGGTAGATGATGCTACTGTCCCCTCGTCCCAGGGTATCAGGTCCCCATACCTCCCACACCCTCAGGGTTGGCACTCTCAATGTTGGCACACTGAAAGGTAGGTCTGGTGAGATTGTTGAGAAGCTTGAACAGAGATATGTTGATATGTGCTGCATCCAAGAAGGGAGGAAATTCTGCTAGGTTCCTCACAAGCAAAGAACACAGGTACAAGATTTTCTGCTAGCATGGAAAGCAGACATTAAACGATGACGATTTATTTAAAAATGCAACAAAGTATAACAAACTATGATACCATATTAAAAAAAAAGTACATTCCCCAATGATTTCAGGCATTTAATCATTATTCAAATGCCTTAAACAACTATTCATAATTATACATCCACCTATGACTAAAGACAAATTTTAAAGCCTCATGTGACTAAAACAAAACAGCCATTCAGCATTTCACATTCACCATAACTATAATACACTTAGTCGCTATTCAAATTCTTTAAAAATCATGAATTTGGAACAGCCACTCAAAATAATGCCTTAACCAACGACTGCTGTAAGATGCTAAACTAAAAATCTCTATTTTATGTTTTTTCCATGCTACTATATAAAGTGAGCTTTTTAAATATATATCTTTATATAAACATATCTCTACACCCACACACATGCACAGACACACACACACATATATATATACACACGCGCATAATATACATATATTATATTGATAGACAGATGGATATATAGATAGATAGATAGATAGATAGATAGTTAGATAGATAGATAGATAGATAGATAGATAGATAGATAGATAGATAGATAGATAGATAGATAGATAGATAGATAGATAGATAGATAGATAGATAGATTTTTTTAATCAGCACAAAATACAACAAAAATTACATGAAATCCTAGTGTTTAAATCCAAGATTTTAATCCAATTGGTGCTATAATAATAATAATAATAATAATAATAATAATAATAATAATAATAATAATAATAATAATGATAATGACAACAAGAACAACAACAACCGTCGACGTCGTCGCCGCCGCCGCCGCCGCCACCACCACCATCACCACCACCACTACCACCATCACCACCACCACCATCACCATCATCATCATCATCATCATCATCATCATCATCATCATCATTATCATCATCATCATCACTTAACAGCCATTTTCCATGCTGGCATTTTCCATGTTGGACGGATTAACAGGAGCTGGCCAACCAGAGAGCTGTACCAGGCTCCAATTGTCTGTTTTCACGTAACTTCTTGGGCTATATGCCCTTTCTAATGTCGAACACTTTACTGAGTATACAGGGTGCTTTTTACGTGGCATTGGTACAAGTCCTTTGTACATGGCACAGGCATGGGTGGTTTTATGTGGCACCTGCACGGGTACTTTTTACACAGCATCAACACCTGTAAGCTTGTAAGGCAACTACCAACCAGGTCTGCTTGTAAAGCATTATGTAGTATATGAGTTGAAAGTTTTAAAGATATAATGTTAATAACACAACATGTATACAAAACATAAATTCAAAAATCGTTGAGATGAAATATGTATAGGTAGAGAGTATACTTATATACGATGCATGCACACACACATATACTTATATATATATATATATATATATATATATATATATATAGGTGCAGGAATGGTTGTGTAGCAAGTAGCTTGATTACTAACCTCGTGGTTCTGGATTCAGTGCCACTGCATGGCACCTTGGGCAAGTGTCTTTTACTATAGTCTCGGGCCGACCAAATCCTTGTGAGTGGATTTGGTAGATGGAAACTGAAGGAAGCCCATCATATATATGTATGTATATATATAAAGTTAATCCAAACATGAAAGCACAAAAAACACAACGCGAGGATGTGGAACAAATATAGTATTATTAGACGCTCAGGAAAGGGGGAGGGTTTAACGTTTCGAGCGGAGCTCTTCGTCAGAAACATAAGAGAAGGAAAGATCCAGAGAAGGGAAGACAGAGGAAAAGCAAATAAGTAACAAAGATGTCCAGGTACCAGTGCATTACAGCTGTTTCGAGCAGCTCCATTTAATCTCGCAATGAAAACATTAGATCAATTTGAAACTTAGGTAAATAAGTTATCATTTATTAAACATAACTAGTCTAGGAGCCTTGTGATATCACCTTGTGTGTGTGTGTGTGTGTGTGTGTGTGTGTGTGTGTGTGTGTGTGTGTGTGTGTGTGTGTGTGTGTGTGTGTGTGTGTGTGTGTGTGTGTGTGTTTGACTGAGTTCCTTTCGAGTGTTGGGCTGCACAGAGGCAATGACCAAGACCTTTGGCATTATGTTGTGCTTGAGAAGGAAGATGACTCATCAAGCCAAGCAAAATCACAGTCATGGCAGATACTGGTGTCACACAAATGGCACCTGTACCAGTTGCATGTAAAAGCACCCATTACACTCTTAGTGGTTGGCATTAGGAAGGACATCCAGCTATAGAAAACCATGCCTAATCAGACTGGAGTCTCGTGCAGCCTTCCAGCTTACCAGCCTGGGTCAAACCATCCAAACCATGCCAGCATGGTCAACGGATGT
>NC_042997.1:126290822-126335822 GCF_006345805.1 Octopus sinensis | reverse complement strand
TCACAGTTAATAAAAGATTATATATTCTCTAGTTCATGTATTGAGTTCTTTTTCCTTGTATGTAAAATTGAAACAAACTCATACATATTCTGATAAATGTGTGTGTGAGTGTATGTGTGTGTGTGTGTACTTTACTTTTATTTTATTTATAATTGCTATATCACATACAATTTTTGATGGCAATATAGGTACAATGCTTTCTGCTGATTTACACATTTACATATTGAAAGAGCAATTATTTTTACACTTGGATGTCTTTCATACTGCAAACCAGCCAACTGTGAAATAGAAATATAGTTTTTCTTCAGTCATGTATACTGAGGATGACAGAATTATTTACCTATTCCTAGGACACAATATGATTAATATATATAAGATTTGAACTCATGACCATTCAGTCTGTAACTTTGCACTTCAGTATTACAAACATCATACATCAATGCAGACAATGTACAGACACTAACTCATACAAAATATTGCATTACTATCCCTGATCTCAAAGTGCTTCCTATCATAACAAACACTGTTCTTTCCCTTTCATCTAACAGTGATAGTAGAATACTAGAATGCAACTTGTTCTAAACTAGCTGGCTGTATATGGTCCACCTTATTGTTACTCTTTTACTTGTTTCAGTCATTTGACTGTGCCCATGCTGGAGCACCGCATTTTAGTCAAGCAAATCGACCCCCAGGACTTATTCTTTGTAAGCTTAGTACTTATTCTATCGGTCTCTTTTACCGAACTGCTAAGTTACAGGGATGTAAACACACCAGCATCGGTTATCAAGCGATGTTGGGGGGACAAACACAGACACACAAACATATACACACACATACATGTATATATAAATATATATATATATACATATACATGACAGGCTTCTTTCAATTTCCGTCTACCAGATCCACTCACAGGGCTTTAGTCAGCCCGAGGTTATAGTAGAAAACAGTTGCCCAAGGTGCCACGCAGTGGGACTGAACCCGGAACCTTGCGGCTGGTAAGCAAGCTTCTTATTTCTTTATTACCCACAAGGGGCTAAACATAGAGGAGACAAACAAGGACAGACAAAGGGATTAAGTCGATTACATCGACCCCCAGTGAGCAACTGGTACTTGATTTATCGACCCCGAAAGGTTGAAAGGCAAATTCGACCTTGGCAGAATTTGAACTCAGAACATAACGGTAGACAAAAAACCGCTAAGCATTTTATATATATATATATATATATATATATATATATATATATTGGGTCATCCCATATATATATATATTGGGTCATCCCATAAAAAATGCAGTTTTGTATACTTCTTAATTTTTCAAATTTAAGATAAACAAAGTTCATTTTTAATCTAAAATATACTCTCCTTCATTTTTTATGATGCTCTTTCATCTATCTGGTAGACTTGCAAAGCCCCTCTTCCAAAATTCACTTGTCTGTGACAAAAATTACTCCTCCAATACTGTTCTGACCTTGTCTACAGAATTCATATTTTTTCTGTTCAAATGATTCTGAAGACTCCAGAATAAATGATAATCAGATGGGGCAATGTCTGGCGAATATGGTGGGTGAGGCATTGTTTACCATTCAAACTGCTCTAACTTTTGGAATGTCATCCTTAGTGTATGTGGCTGAGTATTATCTTGATAGAAGAACACCTTTCGTCTTGAAACCAAAGATGGTCATTTTTCTTCTAGCACTGACTTAAGCCACTCAAGCTGCTCATAGTGGATCTCCTTTGTTATTGTTTGGTTTGGGTTTAAAAGTTCAAAGTGGGCTAAACCTTTCATATCCCACCAAACAGATAACAACACCTTACTTGAGAGAAGACCTTCTTTAGCCTGGGGTGCCAGTGTTTCTCTTTTCCATACCCACTGTCTTCAGCACTTGACATTTTTATAGAGAACCTATTTCTCATCACTAGTCACTATTTGGTCTAAAACAGGTTCATTCGTGAGATGTGACAGCAAAGAAGAGCAAGCATTCACTTTTTGCATGCAATTAGACTCAGAAAGTTTGTGAGGAACCTACTGACCCAATTTGCTGACTTTTCCAATGGCACACAGGTGTCAATGAATGGTTGACTGACTAAATCCAAGCTTCTCTGCTAATTCCTCAATAGTTACAATAGGATTTTTTCCCGCAAAGTTTGCTGGACATCATCATTGTGCTCTGCAGTTCTTCTAGGACAAGGCTCATCTTCTAGGCTGTAGTTTCTGGCTCAGAATTTCTGGAACCACCATTGACTCGAGCTTATGCTTATTGTCCAATCCCCATATACTGTATTAATATTCCTCATACTTTCTATTGTATTGTTGCTTTTATTGAACTCAGAAAACAAAATATGCCGAATATGCTCCTTTGTCACTTCCATTATAGCTTTGAAAAAATAATTGTTAAAGTCGAACTGCACTCTTCAAAACTTGTACTAAGAACAAGGAAAAGATAAAATTACTACCTGCTTTTATAGCAAACTGATGCAGATAGTTTATTCCATCTCCCTCCAACTTTTAGTTCATGCAATTGCAAAAACTGTATTACTTATTGGATGACCCAGTATATATAGATATAGATATAGATATATATGTATATATATATATATCACACAAGCAATCAGATTTAGAAAAATAATAATAAAAAGAAGAAACTGTTCTGTTCCTTTTATATTGCAGTGAATTCAAAAGTACATTATTACAATCAAGTCATTTCAAAATACAATTTCAATTCAAAAACAGATTATCACAATCAAATTATTTCAAAATATGTTATTACATATTCCAAAATATCTTATCATACATAAAATACATTCCAATAATCAGATCATTTCAAAATACTTTATTAACACTCCAAGGCACATAATTATGAAAATACATAATTAAATATTCTAAAGTACATAATAACAAACCAGTTTCACTTCTTATTGTTGATATTCATTGCAATAAACATGTTTTGCGTGTGTGTGTGTGTGTGTATATATACATATATATATATAGACAGATAGATAAATAGATAGATACATGCATATATGTATACCTATATACATGTTTAAAATGTGTATATATATATATATATTATTCCTGTAAGTTAGGAATATTATTCCCTCAAATAATTATTATATATATATATATATATATATATACACGCACACACACACACACACACACACACACACATATATATATATATAATATGCATATTTATGTATATCTATATATCTATCTTTAAATATATATATACACACATACAGACATGCACGCACACACACACACATTCATACAGTCAAACACACCCATACACACACCCACACAAAAGAATAGGGATAGCAAAATCCATACAAATACTTTTTAAGCACTTTTCAGCACTGTTGTATTATAACTTGACTCTTAGTCAAGTTACAATAGATCAAGCCCAGTGAGAATCGTTGGAAACCATGTAGCTGATACAATTAATTTGTGTTTCAATTATATTTGTAAATCTAAAGTTCATTTCTGAAGAATTCAATCTACAGTTTAAAACAAAGAAGAATGGAGATTGTTTTACTTTTAATTCATAATTTATAATACATAATCCAACAGCCATCATGATTTTGCTAATGGATTATAAATTATGAATTAAAAATGCATAATTCTTCATTCCTTTTTGTGTTTTATATATGTATATATATATATATAATATATCATCATCATCATCATTGTTTAACGTCTGCTTTCCATGCTAGCATGGGTTGGACGATTTGACTGAGGTCTGGCGAACCAGATGGCTGCACCAGACTCCAATCTGATCTGGCAGAGTTTCTACAGCCAGATGCCCTTCCTAACGCCAACCACTCCAAGAGTGTAGCAGGTGCTTTTATGTGCCACCAGCACGAGGGCCTGTCAGGCGGTACTGGCAATGACCACGCTCAAATGGAGCTTTTTATGTGCCACCTGCACAGGAGCACTGGCAACAACCTCGCTCAAATGTTTTTTCACGTGCCACCAGCACAAGTACCAGTAAGGCGACGCAGGTAACAATATATATATATATATGATTGATTGATTGATTCTAGTTTCATCTCATGAGCTGTGGCCATGCTGGGGCATATTCATTTACTCATTTATGTGTATACTTGTTTTAGTTGCTGGACTGTGGTCATGCTGGAGCACCACCTTGATGAATTTTTAGTCAAATGTATCAACCCCGGCACTGTTTTTTTTTAAACCTGGGTCTTATTCTATTGGTCTCTTTTGCTGAACCACTAAGTTACAGAGGACAAAAACACTACAACGCCAGTTGTCAATTGGCAGTAGGGAACAAATACAGACACAAAACACACACACACATATATATATGACAAGCTTTTTTCAGTTTCCATCTACCAAATCCACTCACAAGGCTTTGCTCAAACTGAGGCTAGAGTGAAAGACACTTGCCCAAGGTATTACGCAGTGGAACTGAACCTAGAACCATATGGTTGGGAAACAAACTTCTTACCACACAACACCTGCACACACACACACACGCACACACCACATATACAGTGCTGCTTGACTGGCACATAAAAAGCACCATCTGAGTGTGGCCAATGTCAGTGCCGCTTGACTGGCTCCGATACCGGTGGCACATAAAAAGCATCCACTACACTCTCAAAGTGGTTGATGTTAGGAAGGGCAGCCAGCTGTAGAAACCTTGCCAAAACAGACAATTGGCGTCTAGACAGTTCTCTGTCAAACCAACCAACACAAGCCAACATGAAAAATAGATGAACATGATGATGATGAAGAAGATGATGATGATGATGATGATGATGATGATGACAACGACGATGTATGTGTGTGTGTGTGTGTGAGTGTCTATCAGTTGGTAGTTCATATATCCTAGAAAAAAAGGATACTCTAAAACATAGTAGTAATGCTTAGAAGGTTGTTTTGTTATGGCTGGTCAGAGAGTGACAGTTGGTTTCACAACTATAAGGTGCTTAGCTGTATAGGCAACTAGTCAGATAGCTATCTGAGTCTGACCCTTAACAATAGATAGTTGTCACTTTATTTCATTCCATAATTGCCATCTCTGAAGAGTACAAGGTTACATAACTGGGCTGTCATATAACAAGCCATTGAACCCCTAGTGTGAAATCAATTGGTAATATATATATATATACATACATACATACATATATATATATATATATACATACATATACATACACATATATATATATATACATACTCACAAACACATGTATAAACACGTGTGTGTGTGTGTGTGTGTGCATGGATAGGGTGATATATAATTAGTTTTCTTCCTGTTGTTACTACTTCTGATGTTACCCTTTTTGTCTATACCCATACTAACCCTCACTTCCACCTGCCACTCGCTGCATGCCTGACTACTGACCATTCATGCACACATACTACTACCACCACCATCACCACCACCACCTTGCACATACATTTAACGCACTGAGACCCTGTCTTTTATCTTCTCTGGTTTCGCCCTCCCACTCCATTACTATCTCTAGCTCCATAAAATATCCACCACACCACATGTATTTTTGCCTCGAACTGACCATTAAATCATTCCTTTATCTCTTACAACACTGGATTACCTTTACTTCCTGGAAACTTTACCATCTCTATTGGACTTCAACACTTTCTCTCAATCCATACAAACTAACTCTTTTTTTTTTACACACCCTTTTTTTACATCCTTTTTAATATCCTTCCAAACTTCTCCTCCACATGGTACATGTATATTTTTTTAACCCTTCTGTTCCCATTCTCTCAACCTGTGTAAATCAATTTTCCACCCTACAGTTTTTATTCACATCCTCTTTTAATAACATTTCATTTTATATCCTCTGTACAATTTTCTCTTCCTGTTACAACTTCTCCCATTTCCAATACCAAATTCTCAGCCATAATTTCCACATGTTGTACATATAATTTTTTAATCCTTCTCTTCCAATCTTCTCTGCCTTTCACCATAATTCTTCCTGTTCCACTTTATTGATTTTGCAACTCCTTTTCTCTGCATGTGTACCTTTTTTGCTGTGAAATAACATTTTTCTTTACTGTCTGTTTTCTATACCCTTTCAATAAGCATCTCTATCTTTGGCAACTCTCCTTTTTTTCAATAATCACATGATTTATATATATTCCTTATATTATATATATTCCCTTGTCTTTTTACATGCTCTTTCATGCTCAACTGTTCTCTTTCTTTTGAATATTGACATATTTTTTACCACTTATTATTTTCCACCTTTATCTTTGAAACAATTCTTCTATTTATGTATGCCTTAATTTTTTTGGCTCACCAATTATACCATTTACTCCAGTTTCCCACATTTTTTTCTGCTTCCATACCTCCCTCACAACTTAACCTCATCCATCTCATCACCACTCATCCCCAGTCAACCACCTGCACCCCACATTGTTCACACACACACACACACACACACACACACACTCATATGCTCAGCTCCTTGCATAGATATTCTCCTTTATATGCATACAACTTCCCCTTTCTTCCTCTCTTCACTCCTCCTCACAGAACTGCATTCCCACTTGGCCCCTAACTTTTTTCTTCTCTTCTCCTTTCTCCATCACCCTTCTCTTTTTCTTTTCAAGTGTTAAACTAATAACACTTTCAAGAAACATATCCCTCTTGTGCTTTCTCTTGTTTTTCTTCATTCAACATATGCATACATACATAAATACACATATATATATAATATATATATATGTGTGGTGCACATACACACACACACACGCACACACACACACACACACACACACACACACAACACTCACATATATATATATATTACCGTGATCACTGTGACCGACCAGGCTATCAGATGTTGCTACACATCGCTGGTCACAATGAGCTTCACATTGTTTTCGCCTTCAGATGACGCCACCTCGCTGGCTAAGCGAGCAGGCCAACAGAAGAAAGAGTGAGAGAGAGTTGTGGCAAAAGAGTACAGCAGGGATCACCACCACCCCCTGCCAGAGCCTCGTTGAGCTTTATAAACACTCACAACGCCCAGTCTGGGAATCAAAACCGCGATCCTACGACCGCAACTCCACTACCCTAACCACTGGGCCATTGCCCCTCCAAATACCTACATATATATATATATGGAGGGAAGGTCAAAACAGTTTGATCCAAATTCAAAATGGCTTGAAACTTGGAGTACCAACGAATTTGAATCAAACTGTTTTGGTCCATACATGTAGCTCCCAATAAAATATATATACACACACACACATATATAAATACGTATGTGTGTGTGCATGTGTGTGTCCATCTATATGTGTGTGTGTGTGTGTGTGTGTGTGCTGGGTATCCATACAGTTTCTACTTGAGAATTTCACTCATATTACATTTATCAGCTGAGAGCAATGAAAGAAAATACTCAAATTGTCCTGATACAAAATGGTGCACAAAATCATGTGGTTAGGCAGCAATATTTGTTACAATATATCCATGCCCACACCTCAAGAAAACTTTATTTAGTATGTGGAAAAGTGTAATTACTTTTATTGTAAAAGCGCAATTAAAAATGTTCAAGTGAGAAATATAAATGTAAAATATAAACCTTTACTTCTTTATATAGGTGTTTATGTGTATATACATGTATGTATATATGTATACATATATATATATGAACATATATATGCATATGTGTACACATATATATATATATATATATATATATATATATATATATATTTACACATATTATATTATACACACACACATATACATTTATTCATATACATATTATATATGTGTGTTTATATATATATATAATATATATAATATAAATATATATATATATATATATATATATATATACATATGTATATGTATATATGTGTATCTATTTATATATGTATGTTTGTGTGCATGTATATATCTATGTGTGTGTGCATGTGTGTGTGTGTGTCTGTGTGTGTGCATATGTATTTAAAGGATATTTTTATAAGTATAAAAATTGTGAACATTAGCTGAAAAAGGAATACATTACAAGTCTAGAACCAGATATTAATGAAATTATTAATAATTTTAATGATAATATCATTTTATTAATTTACTTATTATTTATAATTTCATAGATTGTGATTTTGATGTTGTACCAGGAGTGAACCTCAGCAGAGACTGTGTATGCAGACATATATATATATAGGGAGAGAGATAGAGATGTATGTATGTATGGATATACACACACACGCATGTATATATATATATATATATATATATATAAATATATATATACATATGTACCTATACATATGCATGTATATATGTGTGTGCATGCATGTATGTATATATATATATATATATATATATATATAGAGAGAGAGAGAGAGAGAGAGATGTATATATATATGTATGTAGACAGACAGACAGACGGACAGACGGACGGACAGACAGACAGACAGACAGACAGACAGACAGACAGACAGACAGACAGACAGATAGATAGATAGATAGATAGATAGATAGATAGATAGATAGATAGATAGATAGATAGATAGATAGATAGATAGATAGATAGATCAGACAAGTTGAACTACCATTTCCTCTCTATTTACCTCAAACTAAGATTTATATTTCTAGCCTAATCTGATTATTTCAAATCTTCGTCTTTTCTCTATTGCCTTCTTTCTCTTTTTTCTTTTTCCTCCTCTCTTTCTTTCTAAACTTATCTCTCATCAGTCTCTTTCTTCCTCACTTTCCTTACATCTTCTCACTCTTGATCTCACAGCTTTTCTTTTTATCACTCTTTCACTCCACCTTCAATAAGCCTACTTTTTCTCTGTCTCTTTGTTGACGTTGGCATTTGGAAGGGCAACAAGCCAGCAAAACCAGGCTGAAGCAGACGCATAGTTTAATGCACTCCTCTGGCTGACCGGCTCCTGTCAAACCATCCGACCCATTGCTAGTACAGAAAATGGATGCTGTGTGACAGTGATGATGATGATGATGATGATGATGATGATCGTGATGATTGTGATGATCGTGATGATCGTGGTGGTGATGGTGGTGGTGGTTGTTGTGGTAATGATGATGATGATGATGGTGATGATGATGATGGTGGTGGTGGTGATGATGGTGGTGGTGGTGGTGATGGTGGTGGTGATGATGATGATGATGATGATGATGATGGTGGGGGGTGATGATGATGATGATGATGATGATGATGATGGTGATGGTGGGTGGTGTTGATGGTGTTGATGGTGGTGTTGATGGTGTTGATGATGATGATGATGATGATGATGATGAGTTTCTATGCTCTTAACTACAAGTTCCCTGCTATATGAGATTCACATTTTGCCACTCTATTGCTTGGCCCTCTCATCAATCATTTGTCTATCGTCCATGTCACTGCACCTATCTGAACCTCTAACCATCATGTCTGCTTGTGTGTGTGTGTGTGTGTGTGTGTGTGTGTGTGTGTGTGTGTGTGTGTGTGTGTGTGTGTGCGTGCATGTGTGTATTTACCTCCAGTGCCAAAAAATACTGTTGCTCAAACAGGAACAACATCCACTCAGCTGTGTCAAATTGCCAGCATCAAAACAGCTATGGCCAGTTGTCCCATTTTGGCAGTCAATGGTTGTGTTGTCATCCCAGAATTTAGCAGCTAAGTGACTTGCCAACTCTCGTCGTCGTCGTCGTCGTCATCGTCGTCGTCGCCGTCCTCGTCGTCGTTGTCGTCGCCGTCGCCGTCGTCGTTTAACGTCTGCTTTCCATGCTAGCATGGGTTGGATGGCTTGACTGAGGACTGGCAAGCCAGTAGGCTGCACCAGGCCCCAGTCTGATCTGACAAGGTTTCTACAGCTGGTTACCTTTCCTAATGCCAACCACTTCAAAAGTGTAGTGAGTGCTTTTTACGTGCCACCAGTAAGGGAGCCAGTCAGGGAAAACTGGTATCAACCACGTGCAGATGGTGCTTAGAAACTTTAATCATTTCCAACAATGAGTTAAAGGACTAAAATCTCTGCCCTAAACCTAGTTTGCTTCTTCCTAACTTGGACCAGATGCTAATATTTTGGCTAAAACAGTAAACATGGAATGGAATAAAAAATTGCTAAGACTTGAAAGAATGATGCTGGTTGGATAGTGCTTTCAATGAACAAGACTGACGTAGGAGCATTGCAGAAATTAGTTTCACAGAAAAAAAGGGCAATTAATTATTTTATTGATCCAGACATTGTAAGGCAGAGAAGGAATGTATAAATAATACAGTAAAAAAGCTGGAAGAAGAACCAAAATAACCAAGTGTCAGACTTATTATGGTGAAGAACCCAACTGAAAAACATCGAAATTCAGTTCTTTTCTTTCCTTGACAATCACTTTTGATGAAAATGTAAGTTATTTTGTACATGGAAAATATTAAATTCAACTGCGATGGAGATTTTTGAGTTGCTTCTTAAATCTGTCATGAAACTTGACAAGTTGTTCATCTTGGGAGATTTTAATGCAAGAGGGTTTGGTAAAGATCACACCAACTGGGAATGAGAAGCAAATTGGAAAGCATGTGTGACATTATAAAGTTTAATATTAACTTTGTTTTACTTCTGAACTTTAGTTTTCTTATACAATCTAACAGAAATAACCCTGCATTGTCTTTCTATATGAAAATATGTTTAGTAAATGCCTAAGCATTAAATAGAGAAAGATATTTGAATCCTTACCAGCACCAACTTCATATTTCTCTTTATTGCCTGTTTATATTACTGTTTATTGTTTGTCCTGATTTAATATATACAAATACTGGCGCCATATGGGAAATTACAAGACCAAAATGTTAATATAAAAGATGATAACATACTGTACGTAGATAATCTGTCAAGTCACCAGGTCGCAGACCAAAGATTGTATCAGAAGCCCCCAGAGGATGTATTAGGCTGTTCAAAAGTTTGCAGTAGACTTTTTCATTCTGAAAGAAATTTTATAAAAACAAAAGATAAAATAAAAATTAATGTAGTTTTTTTTTTTTTTATGTTTAATTTTTGTTCTATTTTTCCTTTGATTCATTCATTTCAGTTATTTAAGAGTGAATAAAACAATTGTTTTGGAACACAATGTAATTTGTAGGTCGGTTAATCACAATCTGCATCTATTGATTGGATAGACATAGTATGTAGTCATAAAGACTCTGCTGATATTGGCTGCATAGATACATTGTGTAGATGTTGGACTGGACAGACACAGTATGTTAATGTTGATTGCATACACAAATATATATATATTCATACCCACACCTACACCCCTCCACACACAAACACACACACACATACATATATATATATACATATGTTTTCTATGATAGCCCTGGGTTGGTCAATGCCTTGTGACTGAACTTGGCAAATGGAAACTTTTGGAAGTCTGTCATTGATATATATAATGCCAGCCTCCTCTGGCCCCTGTGCCGGTGGCACGTAAAAAAGCACCCATGACACTCATGGAGTGGTTGGCATTAGGAAGGGCATCCAGCTGTAGAAACACTGCCAGATCAGACTGGAGCCTGGTGCAGCCTCCTGGCTTCCAAGACCCTGGTCGAACCGTCCAGCCCATGCTAGCATGGAAAACGGACATTAAACGATGATGATGATATATACATTTTATATATATAAATGTCTACGTGTGTGTATCTTTGTGTCAGTGTTTGTCACCACTTGACAACCAGTGTTGGTTTGTTTATATTCCCATAGCTTAGTGGTTTAGCTAAAGAGATTGATAGAATAAGTACTAAAATTAGTAAAAATGCAAGTGCTGGGGTCAATTCATTCAACTAAAACTCTTCAGTCTAATGATTGAAACAAGTAAAAGGTTAAAATAAGAGCTAAAAGACTTATATATATATATATATATATATATATATATATATATATATATATATATAGTAAATCCCAAAAAGAACAAACACAAAAAATAACAATGCAAAGACATGGTACATGCAAAGTATTAGCAGACACTCAGGGAAGGAAAGAAAGATGGTTTAACATTTCGAGCAGATGCTCCTCTTCAGAAACAGAGTAAAGTCCATTAGAAGGGAAGACAGAGGAAGAAAATCGTCAACAATTCACACACACACACACACACATATATATATATATATATATCACCTTGATCACCTTGACCAACCAGTCCATCAGGCATCCATTTGACACCACTGGTCATAGCACACTGTCCAACTCACTGATATATATATGTATATATGTATATATACACACACACACACAACTCGCTCAAAGATTTATTATTGCTTGTTTTTCCTTTTTTGGGATCAGCGACTTTTTGTCCCTGGAAAAAGCATATTTATTTGCATTCAAAATCACTTCTCATCCCTAGTTGGTGATTGTCATATACTGATGATGGGTTATTACTCAGAAACCTGGGTCCATGTGTATCATGTGAGGCTAGAGATAGGAATGATGATTTCCCTTTGCAAATACTGATCGGGCACTGACAGTGTGTCATTAGCCAGCTGGAGGAGATGTCTTCCTGGAGCTATAAACTACAGTAGCATCGTCCCATATGAGTCAGCCACATTTTGGTGGCAAATATACTTCACAACGTCATGCTACTACTGTTTACATCTCTCTCAGAGATTTAGTATTGCTAAATATGTGTCTGTGTGTGTGTGAAAACATACATATATAAATATATATATGAAGACATATATATATAAATATATATATATATATATATATATATATATATATATATATATATATATATATATATATATAATAAATGCGCCCTTTTTTAAAGCCTAGCCAGGCTCATGGGCCTGGTTTTCCAGTTTCAAAATTAAAATATAGTATTTGGTATGGAACTATGATAAAGTTATTTAGAGGCCTGATGATTGGGGTTACATTTTAAGAAAAGCCTCTGTAAAACACTGCGTACTTAAGGAACTGTAAAAGAACCTCAAGAAACACGCGTAGCTGAGAAATGAGTAGTAAGTATTAAATTAAATTAAAATTCTTTTATATGGTGGGATGAAAGGGACTATCTCTAAATAAAATATATATACACATGTATAAATATATACATATATAAATATATATATATACATAAATATATGTGTGTGTATGTATATAGATATATATATATATGTGTGTGTGTGTGCATATCTATATAAATATATATACATGTATATACATATATATACATATGTATGCATATATGTATATATGTGTATGTATGTATGTATGTATGCATTCATAACTGAGTGTAAATTATAATTAGATACACTGTTAGCATTGTCTTATAGAATTAATGTGTAGATGTCCACTGCTTAGACATCTAAACTATATATATATATATATATATAATATATATATATATATATATATAAACAATTGCAGCATGGAAGGTGTTTATAAGCCATTTAAGAAACACACAAAACCGTTAGATTCACTTCAACATTTAAATTTAATTAGCCAAAATATTTTCGTTGCTTTGAGACCACAACCTGTTCACTGACAAAATTCCGTGCTGCAGCATGGGATTTCGTCAGTGAACAGGTCGTGGTCTCAAAGCAACGAAAATATTTTGGCAAATTAAATTTAAATGTTGAAGTGAATCTAACAGTTTTTGTGTGTTTTTAAATGGCTTATAAACACCTTCCATGCTGCAATTGTTATATATATCGGCCGTTGCCTTTTCCTTGGATAACACTGGTGGTGTTGATAGGGGAGGCTGGTATGCATGGGCGACTGCTGGTCTTCCATAAACAACCTTGCCCAGACTTGTGCCTGGCAGGGCAACTTTCCAGGTGCAATCCCATGGTCTGTGTCGTGACCGAAGGGGGTCTCAGAATATATATATGTATATGTATAGAGATTGATAGATAGATGTGTGCATGTGTATTCTTTTATTCTTTTACTTGTTTCAGTTATTTGACTGTGGCCATGCTGGAGCACCGCCTTGAAGGGTCTTTAGTCAAAGAAATCAATCACCCACCTTATTTTTTCAGCCCTAGTACTTATTCTATCGGTCTCTTTTGCCAAACCACTAAGTTACAGGAACAAAAACACACCAACACTGTTTGTCAAGCAATGATGGGGAATAAACACAAACACAAAGACACACACATGCGCATTGATATATACATATATATATACATACAACAGACTTCTTTCAGTTTCCACTAGATCCACTCACAAGGCTTTGGTCAGTGGCCTGAGGTTATAGGAGAAGGCAGGCACTTGCCCAAAGTTCCATACAGTAGGACTGAACCCATAACCATGTGATTGGGAAGCAAGCTTCTTATGACACTGCCACGCCTGCACTTATGTATGTATATTAATATATATATATATATATATATATGTAGACATGGCCACATGGGTAAGAAGTTTTCAACCATGCTACTTTTGTTTATTCTCCTTGGACAAATGTTTTCTCCTATAGCCCAAGGCCAAACAAAGCTCGTAAGTGGATTTGATAGAAGCCTGCTGTGTGAGAGAATGGTGTGTGTGTGCATGTGTGTGTGTACCCGTGCGTGCAAGTGTGCATTTCCTTGTTTTGGTCTTGTATGACAGTTGTAAACAAGCAACACCATCATACATGCAGTATCCTTCATTTCCACTCTATCATGAAAACATGTCTGGCCAAGGGGAGATATTACCTTACTCGTTAACTTGTGAGATGTGAGAGATGGCAATAGAAAGGGCATCAGGTCATAGAACATCTGTCTCAACAAATTCTATCTGAACCATAAAAAAATGGAAAAGTGGACATTAAAACAATGATGATGATGATGTTGATGATATAATTTTTATTTAATGATGCTGACAACTGTACAAATTGTTTCATTCCTCAAAGGTCCTTTCTCAACTAATGCTAGCAAAGCTTACTTTGAAAAAGTTCCCTTGAGTAATGAAACAATTTGTTCAATTGTCAGCATAATTAAATAAAAATCGTACATACCTACCGACATCAGAGCACAGAGTTATTTCATATTTCATTTGAAATTTTTTCCTTGTGCAAATGAATAGGAACACCCTACATATATGTGCATGTGTGCCTCTGTGTGAGTGTGTGTGTGTGTGTGTGTGTGTGTGTGTGTGTGTGTGTGTGTGTGTGTGATGTATGTATATACATATATATACAAATATTTCTCAAATAAAATATATGTAGATCATTTTTTTTTTCCCTCTCTCTCTTTGGGAGAGGCACAAGCACCTACACGCACATATGCACACACGGCAGTAACTTCCACCTACCGAATTCAATCACAAAGCTCCGGTCAGCTCGGGGCTATAGTGGAAGACACCTACCCAAAGTGCCACGTAGTGGGACTGAACCCGAAACCATGTAGCTAGAAAGCAAGCTCCCTAACCACACAGCCATGCCCATATTTATATATGTATAAATATACATACATATATATATTAATATATGTATACATGCATGCACATATATGTATGTGTATATATACACACACACACACACACATATATATATAAATGTATATATATGCATATATATGTATATACATACATATATATATATATATATGGCCTTCTACATCGGATGGAGCCAGCCTACGTATGCATACCTTCCCTTCTTGGGACACAAAACTCTACTTGTGAAGACCTGTTGAGGCAAGTGAGGATCAGAATCGAAATCAATCAATGGAAATTGCAGATGTGTTACCAGTGCTGGTGGAATGTAAGAGAACCATCCGTTCATGACCGTTGCCAGCGCCGCCCCGACTGGCCTTGTGCCGGTGGCACGTAAAAAGCACCATCCGTTCATGTCTGTTGCCAGCCTCGCCTGGCCCCCGTGCCGGTGGCACATAAAAAGCACCATCCGTTCGTGGCCGCTTGCCAGCTCTGTCTGGCACCTGTGCAGGTGGCACGTAAAAAGCACCCACTACACTCACGGAGTGGTTGGCGTTAGGAAGGGCATCCAGCCGTAGAAACACTGCCAGATCTGACTAGGCCTGATGAAGCCTTCCGGCTTCACAGACCCCAGTTGAACCGTCCAACCCATGCTAGCATGGAAAACGGACGCTAAACGATGATGATGATGATATATATATATAGGTTATGAGAGGTAATGGTGTCAGTGACGACCAAAGGTTTCAGATAATACTGAATAAGTGCTATGGATAGACCATAGTTGAGATCCAGGTTCAGTGATTATGCGAGGAAGGGGTCCAACATAGGTCATATATCAGTGTGTGTTTATAATTTTTTTTTTTCCGTAATGAGATAAAAAAACCAATACAGTGTAGATTTTAGAACATAAGACCTGTTTATAAATGTTCTAAAATCTACACAGCCTTAGTTTTTTATCTCATTACAGAAAATTAAAATGTATGTGTGTATATATATATATATATCGAAATCAAATTCAATGACTGGCATCCGTGCTAGTGGACCACTAAGAGTACCATATGAGCAAGATCGTTACCAGAGCAACAAGCTGGCCTCCGTGCCGATGGCACGTAAAAAACACCATTCGAGCATGATCATTACCTGCGTCTAATGAACACACACAGTACAGTCTGCCAGCATTCAAGTACATACCTTCCTCCATATAGGTGGGATGAGAAAACTTTACCTTTAAAACCTACGTGGAGATGATGGTTTGGCAACATCAAGAGGGTCAAATGACAACACATTCAATAGGCTTAGGAATGACCTAAGCCATACCCATATAATTAGTAAGTGAACTATTATGGTTTCAAACCAGCATAGACCCCATCATCATCCTCACTCCCAGTCTGGCAGCAATAGGTTTAAGTGATGCACTTTACATGTATCATCATCATCCTCATCCAGTGTTTTAAATCTGAGTTTTGTCCCCATTAACAGGAGTGTCTAGATCTACCTCAATACCATAGCAACCGAGATAAGCTGGTGCAGCCCACCCCAACTTTTGGGTTGGTTGGTGCCCATTCTCCTTTGCTATCATGAGGCTCTTTTGGAGCTGGATTTTCTACAGGGAGCATACCCTTGTTTACCCCCAACCTCAGTTTCTAGACATGAGTGGTCCTGAGACTAAGGCCTCTACCACAATTTTTAAAAAATATGGTGGAAAACTAGCTCAGGAAGGTAGGGACGCAACTCACTGAGACCCCTTTTGGAGCCCCCACTACCTATATATATATTTTATATATATATATATATATATATATATATATATATATATATATATATATATATATATATATATATATATTATATATATATATAATATATATATACATATACTGCCTGCTGAGAACTGCCCAGTATGATCACAATGGTGAGGGATTGACGAGGAAGTCACTAGGGGTTGATTATCAGTTTAGTGATACAAGGAGGAAGATGTTTATATACGAAAACTAATTAAAGTCATTAGTCGTATCATGTAACATAAATAATAACCAGTAGGGAGGTGTTTAAAAGTGGTCAGATAGCGAGATTGAATAGATGAGATAGTTAGAATTCTGGTTACCAAAGAGTTCTCTATAACACACTTGTGTGCTGTAAGATATAAAGTGATGCACAGCAAAAATAATAAAATTATATTTAGAAATATGGAAACTACACACTGAAGTTCTAAATATAGTCTTGATAATTGTGTTATGTTTATTTGAAGAAAGACAGAAATATTTACTCATTGTTGTCACACTTAATACATAGAGTCCAAAAATTTATCAAAAATGGTATTGCATATATTTTAAGCTTTTAAAAAATTTAAACAGAAATGATTAAGTATTTCCAAGTTCAAATAAATGTAATATACTTATCAAGGCTATATTTAGGACTTCAGTTTGTATTTTTCATATCTTTTAAATATAATTTTATTCTCACTTAATAGCTAGAACACAAAATACTGCATTATTTAAATAAAATGATAATAATAATGAAATTATTGTGTACAGTGGTTAGGTGCACCACAACTTGTCAAAAGTGCATATAAAGCATATGCAGTAAAGTACAAATGTCTGGAAAGTGAACAGTGTATGAGACAGATATATGTTTGCATGTGTATGGAGGGGAGAAAATCAGGTGTAGTGTTGGCGAATCTCAGGAAGCATGGAAGTTTTGAAGGATGCAGTGCTCCGACAACTAACAACTGATGCCGGCAGTTTGTTCCATACTTCAGCAACTCTTAGCATGAAAAAATGTTCCCAAAAGTCATGGGAGCTGTGCTGTTTTCTGACTTTGTAAACATGTCCACGGGTGTTAGACAGGTGGAGTTTGAAAAGGTGCTCAGAGTTATTGTTAGTAAGATGGTAAATAATTTTATGGGTGTCTGCCAAGTCAGCTGCCAGACGTCAGAGTTTCAATGTATCCATGCCCAGGGAAGTAAGGCATTCAGAATATGGCAAATGCCTGATGGAGGGTATTCTCTTGGTTGCACATCACTGAATGGTTTCCAAATGATTAATATCCTAGGCAAGATAGGGGTTCCAGACCGGTGATGCAAATTCCAGGTGAGGTAGCACCATAGCTATATAAAGCTTCAGATAGATAGCCAGAGAGCGGCTCACAAAGGACTTGGTAAGTGATGCCAAGACACCCTCAGCCTTCTTGGCAATTTTAGCAATGTGTTTTGTCCAACACAAATCGCTGTCGACAATAATGCCCAGGTCACATTCACAAGAAGACTTTTTGAGATTAGTGTTGTGGAGGGAGTAAGTAGACACTGGGTTTTTCCTCCCAAAATGCATAGTGGTACATTTCTCCACAGCCAGCATGAGTTGCCAGTCCATGATCCACTGCTGCATTGTGTCCAGGTCTGATTGCAATAAAGATCTACCATGGGATTTACCATGGGAGAACTTCTCATATGGACTTATGGTGCATATAAGCACTCGTGTTTATATCACTAGCAGAAGATAATCATCCACTATTGTCGCCAGTGTACTAACCTATATCATGCACCACACCAGTTTGTAGTGGAATGCTGCTTAGTAACCACTGTTCTAACCAGCTGACAACTACAAAAATATCATCAGCATCAACGTTAAAATATCACCATTACAGTGCAATTAAACCACAAGAGTACCATGAACCATCAAAGGATGTCTCAGTCTGCTAGAAATATAACCAACTTACAACTTGCTGTCTTAAAAGAGAAAAACACGTTGGGTAATATGGTCGTGAATGAAGGACAGGATGATCCCACCACTATAATGATTATGCTACAACATCATTCGTGCGTGATCGTTACCAGCATCGCTTTACTGGCACATGAAAAACATTCGAGCGAGGTCGTAGCCAGTGCTGCTGGACTGGCTCCTGCGCAGATGGCACGTAAAAAACACCATTTGAACGTGGCTTTTGCCAGTACTGCCTGACTGGCTCTTGTGCCAGTGGAACATAAAAGTACCCACTACAATCTCAGAGTTAGGAAGGGCATCCAGCTGTAAAAACTCTGCCAGGTCAAGATTGGAGCCTGGTGCAGCCATCTGATTCGCCAGTCCTCAGTCAAATCGTCCAACCCATGCTAGCATGAAAAGTGGATGTTAAATGATGATGATGATCACTACCTCACTATAACACCACTGTCATAACAACATGACTTCAGCACCACTACACAAGCCACTGAGAGTGTACCTCTATATCAGTGGTTCTTGGTTGGGGTTTATGTGGCTCTTGTAGATCCATTTTAGATTTTGTTAAAAATTATGTTCAATAAACTAATTGTACTTTTTACAATACCCAAAATATTTTAGCAATTTTTTATTCAATTCATGATAATATTTAATTATAAAAATATTTTTTAAACATTGGATGGCTATGGGGCAGGGGTCTACCCGAGTAAAATAAGAATCACAGGAGTCCATAGACAAAATATGATTGAGAACCACTATTCTACACACCTGCTTGAAATAGATGCCAAGTCTCCATCAAATTATGTAGTAACATACCAAACAAGGAAGGACACATTTGATAGCGCAGTTCTAAATAAGTAAGATTAGATGTTTGTGCCTGGAACATCTTTTCTCATAGGTGGGGGTCAATCGGGACTAACCTAGAAGAAACAACAGTAGCCCCAGTCTAGATTGCAGATCCTCTGTACCCCAGGATAGTTCAGCTCTCCACCCATTAAAAAAGCCACCGTTTACGGAATGAGGATAACAACGTAGCTTTCGTGCCCGTGCAACCGCCAGTCTATCGTGTGTGGTGGGTGGATCTTCAAGTTGCCACATTTTCTTAGTAGGCTCGAATTAGAGATTATTCATGTGGCTAATGGGGTGAGTCCTGATTGGAAGGAGGAGGAGGAGGAGGAGGCCCCATAAGCAATAACACTTATCACACCATATCCTTTCTACTATAGTTACAAGGCCTGAAATTTGGTGGGGATGGGGATAGTCAATTACATCAACTCCAGTATTCAACTGCTACTTATTTCATTGACCCCAAAAGGATGAAAAGGTAAAGCTGATCTTAGCAGAATTCGAACTCAGATTATGAAGACGGACAAAATACAGCTAAGCATTTTGTCCAACATGCTAATGACTCAGTCAGCTCGCCGCCTTTACTGTCATACCATAACATCATAGTCAATGCTAACATAAACTACAAACCAACTACCAGACCATGCTTACACCTGTAACACTATACTAGAAGACTGTGACTACACTATGCTACTACAACACATAGTATACTCCTGCCACAACATCACCACAACACCCTAGCTGATGGGAAAAGCTCTACATAGTTGCTTGACCTCCTAGAAATATCAGTCAAATCTCCTTCAAATCACTCCCAGCCATTTGAGAAAAGGATGCATTAGTAAGCATTTCCATGAATCTTAGAAAAGACAGGGTGGTCATAGTTGGAAAGCTTTCAATTGCATGTCTGCTTGATTGAGGCTGATCATACTACACCACCATGCCTGTACATCTCCACCACCATACTTCACCTCTGTCACCATACTGTGCTACAAACACCACATTAGCACCACTAATACCTATTTCTTTAGTACCCACAAGGGGCTAAACACAGAGAGGACAAACAAGGACAGACATACGGATTAAGTCGGTTATACCGACCCCCAGTGCGTAACTGGTACTTATTTAATCGACCCCGAAAGGATGAAAGACAAAGTCAACCTTGGCGGAATTTGAACTCAGAACGTAGCGGCAGATGAAATACCGATAAGTATTTCGCCCAGCGTGCTAACGTTTCTGCCAGCTCGCCACCTTGTAGCACCACTAATACCAGTCTATTACAACATCCATGTAACACAACACTATCACACTATACAACCACTAAGACATTGTACAACTACTTCAACCACACTACAACATGAACAGCACCACTACACTACCAATACCACCCTATACTATCAGCCACATCGTTATTATACTCCACCATCACACAACAACATGGATGGAAGTTTAATATTTTGAATAAGAGATGGAAGAAAGAATACCGTTTTCTACTGGGGAAGGAAGAACAGTAAAGAAGTTCTATCTCAAGCCACCAACTGCCTCCGTTAATTATGAAATTAACTCAACCAACAAGATATGCCAACAGTTTGGAACCTGCCAACTTTCAGCCGAGTGCCAAGCCAGAAATGGTTATAAAAGACAGTGAGAGGGAAGCCTTGTAGTTGTTCCAATGAATTTGTCAAAAGAAAATGCCTGATAATCGATGATGACAGCGCTGTTTATGTCCAAATAGCAGCAGGTGTGGTGGGGAAGGAATCATATGGCAAGAATTACTTGGATAACCAGATCAAGCCATTTTTATGGCGCCTTGCTATTAGAATTCTTTAGGGAAACATATCATCGTTCTCTGTGGTCAAGTGATGCAGAGAAATATCATGGCTTTATTTAGTTTTATTGCTGATATAGTATCTCTGACCATTTCCTCAGTCATATTGGCAGCAGCAGCAGCAACAGCCGCAGCAGTCGCAAAACTGTTTTTGTTACAGTTGCTTCTTTGATATAACATTGATTTTAATATGCCATTTCACTCATGAAAAATGCTGAAGCTCCAGTTTATAGAATATTCTCTTTAAGGAATTTTAGTTTGGGATTCTTCCTATTTTATGGAATTTTCTATAGCTTTTAGCATTGGTTGATTTCCAATGCTAAACTATTGGGTTGTCACAACATTGACCAAGTTACAGCATTTCTCCAGTGACAACTTTCGTTCCGGTCACATTATTGTTTAAACAAATATATTATGTCTGTCACAATATTGCTCCTATCACAATACTGCTCCAGTCACAATATTTCCCAGTTACCATACTGTTCCAGTCACAATACTTTTCCAGTCACAATACTTTTCCAGTCACAATACTTTTCCAGTTACAATATTGTTCCACTCACAATACTGTGCCAACCACAGTTTCCTTCTCGTTACAATACCATTTCAATCATAATACTGTGTAAATCACAAAACTGTTCCAGACACATTAGTGTTTCAATCAAACTATTCATCAAGTCACAGGAGTGGCTGTGTGGTAAGTAGCTTGCTTACCAACCACATGGTTCCGGGTTCACATGGCACCTTGGGCAAGTGTCTTCTACTATAGCCTCAGGCCGACCAAAGCCGTGTGAGTAGATTTGGTAGACGGAAACTGAAAGAAGCCTGTTGTATATATGTGCGTGTGTGTGTGTGTGTGTGTTTGTGTGTCTGTGTTTGTCTCCCCAACATCACTTGACAACCGATACTGGTGTGTTTGCGTCCCCGTAACTTAACGGTTCGGTAAAGAGACCGATAGAATAAGTACTAGGCTTACAAAGAATAAGTTCTGGGGTCGATTTTCTCGACTAAAGGCGGTGCTCCAGCATGGCCGCAGTCAAATGACCGAAACAAGTAAAAGAGTAAAAGAGTAGAGTAAGTCACATAATCATACCAATCACAATATATAACGAACACAACGGAAGGCTCAGTCTGTTGAAAAGATCATTACATATTATTAACATATTTGAAAGTTGTCTTTGAAAACAACATTAATGTCCCTCTTTGACTACAGCATGACAGACAAACAGTTTGGCATCAATAACACTGCAATGGAAGATTAAGTGAACGATTTAATAAACGGAATTTTTACCGTTTTAATACAGACATTAATCAACCTTTAACTGTAAGATTATTAGAGTTACTGCTGCCTTTTCTGTTTCTAGTTGTGGTGGTGGTGGTGGTGGTGGTGATGGTGGTGTGGTGGTGGTGGTGGCGGTGGTGGTAGTGGTGGTGGTAGTAGTGGTGGTGGTGATGGTGGTGGTGGTGGTGGTGGTGGTGGTGGCGGTGGTGGCGGCGGCGGCGGCGGCAGCAGTGGAAGTGGAAGTGGTGGTGATGGTAACAGTGGCAGTGGTGGTGGTGGTGTGGTGGTGGCGGTGGTGGCGGCGGCGGCGGCGGCAGTGGAAGTGGAAGTGGTGGTGATGGTAACAGTGGCAGTGGTGGTGGTGGTGGTGGTGGTGGTGTGTTGTTCTTGATGTTTAGCTGCAGGTCAGCTCCAATTGAGCAGATCTGTGTTCAAAGGCATTCCAGCCAAGACCACCCTACCTTTTTGTATATATTGAGGACTAAATTGTCCAGAACGCATTTCACAGTCACCACCTCAGTATGTTGCCACCTCTAACACATATTTCAAAATCAATATACATAGATTGGTAGGCTATATACACAAGTACATGCACACACACACTCACACACATGCACACATATACACACACACACACACACACACACACACACACATGCACACACAAACACTTATACATGTGAATATATATATCTGTGTTTCTCTATGCATATGTATATATGCAGACATACATACATATACATGCAAATAAACATATGAGTGTGTGTGTGTGTGTGTGTAGGTCTATTTATGTGTGTGTATATATATATATATATATATACACACATATATATATAGGTCTATAAATGTATGTATATATGTATATATATTTATATATTTATATATATATATATGTATATACACATAAACATATATATAGTTCTATATGTATGTGTGTGTATGTATATATATGTATATTTATATATGTATATATACATATATATCTATCTATATATATATACATATATATAGGTATATATGTACATGTATATAGGTCTATATATATGTACATATATAAAGAGAGGGAGAGAGCATTGAAGGAGAGTGAATTATTTTATGTACGTATAAAACTGAAACGACTTATTAGAAACAGAATCAAAATTATCTGATGTGAGAAACAATTTTTAAGTTTATTCTGTCTATTTTATGATGAACTGAAAGAAAAATTAACATATTTTGTGTGTATTTTTTCTAGTTTGTCTTTAAAATGATAATTTTTCCCCAACCAATTTTACTAATGATGAAGTGGAAAAAAATATATAACTATAATCATTTGTTCTGTCCCATTCGCTAAATGTGATGCAGTCAGCTGCTTCAGCTATATATTTTCTGATCATTTGTATCCATCAAGGGGTATTATATTTATGGATACTGAGGGTACATGGCTTTGAGGTTAGGATTTTCAGCTCATGATCATAAGGCCATGTGTTTGATTCTTTGCAGCACATTGTGACTTTGAGCAAGACATTTTACTTCACATTGGCCTGTGCCGGTGGCACGTAAAAAGCACCAACCAATCGTGGCTGTTGCCAGTCTCCTCTGGCCCCTGTGCCGATAGCACGTAAAAACCTCCCACTACACTCACAGAGTGGTTGGCATTAGGAAGGGCATCCATCTGTAGAAACACTGCCAGATCAGACTGGAGCCTGGTGCAGCCTCCTGGCTTCTCAGACCCCGGTCGAACCGTCCAACCCATGCTAGCATGGAAAACGGATATTAAACGATGATGATGATTGCTCCAGTGCACTCAGCTGGCAAAAAGGAGTAAAGAATAAAGACCCCACTTCAGTCATAAATGGCCATGGGATTGCACCTAGAAAGTTCTCTGAGGTACAAGTCTGGGCAAGGTTGTTTATGCAAGACCGGTAGTCACCCATGCATACCGGCCTTTCCATGCCACCAATGTTATCCAAGGGAAAGGTAAAGGTTGATACATCTTGGCACCAATGACGTTGCAACTCATTTCTATAGCTAAGTAAATTGGAGTAACATGAAATAAAGTGTCTTGCTCAAGAACACAACACACAGCCCGTTTCAGGAATCGAACTCACTACCTCATGATTGTGAGCCCAACGCTCTAACCACCAAACTATGAGCTTTCACGGTAAAAATTCCTGTAATACCTGTAATTCAAAAGGCCAACCTTGTCACATTCTGTATTATGCTGAATCTTTCTGAGAACTATGCTAAGGGTATGTGTGTCTGTGGAGTGCTCAGCCACTTGGATGTTAATTTCATGAACAGGCTGTTCAGCTGGTTGGATCAACTGCAATAGTCATCATTGTAGCCGATGGAGTGTCAGAGAGAGTGAGAGAGAGAGAGAGAGAGAGAGAGAGATACATTATTTACATTATTTAGATTTGATGGATATTTGTCCTCATTTTGTTGTCGTTAACATGTTTCAACTGATATACCCTCCAGCCTTCATCAGGTGTCTTGGGGAAATTTCGAACCTGGGTTCTCATTCCTAAGGTATTTTTCGATGTTATTATTATCATTGTTATTATTATTATTATTATTATTATTATTATTATTATTATTATTATTATTATTATTATTATTATTATTATTATTATTATTATCATTATCATTATTAAGGTCAGTGCCTGGAATCAAACTCACAATCTTGGGGTTAGTAGCCCGTGCTCTTAACCACTATGCCATATGCCCGTGGGCCTGAAGAGAGAGATGTTTGAATAAGGAGTAAGAATTGAGAATTACATACAACATTTATTGAAACCAGTCTTAGAGAATGGTTGTTATAAGTTGTTGAGAATGATCATCAGGCTAACATAATCTTGAAAGAAATCCAGTCAACAGATGAGAAAGCCAGCCATTGGAAATGGCTGAAAAGACATGATAAAACCCAGTTAGAGAAGTGTTGTTTAGGTGTGAGACTGTTACTTGTTTTCTAAAATGACAAGTTAGACCTCCACAATTTGACTGATTCTGATTATCTTAAGTCCTTTGTCTTAGGACCAGCAGAACCATCAGACTTAAGATCAAATGTTAGGCAGACAATCCAGTTGGTGGTGGTTGCCAATGTTCTGGAAAGCCATCAAGAGAAAGGCCCTAAAATGATGTACATTTCAGAATCAAAATCAAATTCGATGACTGGCATCCGTGCTAGTGGAGCACTAAGAGCACCATCCGAATGTGATTGCTACCAGAGCAGCTGACTGGCATGTAAAAAGCTCCACTCGAGCGTGATCATTACCAGCGTCGCCTTACTGGCACTTGTGCCAGTGTGCAGGTGACACGTAAAAAAAAACACGATTTTCCGTGACCATTGCTAGTACCACCTGACTGGCCCTCATGCCGGTGGCACGTAAAACCACCCACTACACTCTCGGAGTGGTTGGCGTTAGGAAGGGCATCAAGCTGTAGAAACTCTGCCAAATCAAGATTGGAGCCTGGTGCAGCCATCTGGTTCGCCAGTCCTCAGTCAAAACGTCCAACCCATGCTAGCATGGAAAGTGGACGTTAAACGACGATGATGATGATGATGTCTCCTGGTGACACCTGAAACCACCTGGTATCTGGTATGTAAAGCTTTCAATTTGCAGCACTTGCACAAGCAACTTGTTTCCAACTCTCTAAGAATTGAAAATTACATGCAACTTAGCTATTCAACTTAGCTATTCAAAACATGTTTTGAAATTTGTTCTCTGACTCAATGCACCAGTGATCTACATCTTCCTCTAAAGAGCTCATTCCAAAAAGAGACAACAAACCTATAATTGTTTACACAAAAATATTGACAGGTTCAATGACTACAGGTCAAAACCTGGTTGTCCAAACCAAGAATATAGGCTGAGAAGTTACCATCAAAACACTTCAGTATAATCACAGACATACTTCTGAATCAATTAACGGAGAATAATAGAAGGAAAAATTATTTGTGGTTTTCAAAACATTGTTAGAGTCATCCATCAACAATTATTGTTAATGGTTTCCTGTTCTTTGCCAACCACAAAACCATAACACCGGTTCCAATATGGCTTGGGCTCATGAATATAGAACTACGGTTACAGCTCACAATAAACTTATTTTGTCTGACAATAGCTCAGATTGTATACAGCTTGTCAAAAGACTACATTTCACTGACACTAGAAAACTTGGAGCTATAATTATGCGTTATACTGAAAACAAAAGCTTGTTGCAACCAATGTCATTCTCTGTAATTTGTTATGGTACAATTCCTGTGAAAAGATCAAAACTACACAAAACACCTGAAAAATGTTGTCCAATCACAATTAATAAAGTATTTACTTCCGAGCACCATTTTAATTTTATAGTATTTTTTTTTTTTTTTTGCATTTATTTATTCATTTGGTTTTCAGTTGTTCATTAAATATGTTTATTTTTTCTTTCTGATTTTTTTTTATTTCCTAAGAGTGAGAACATTTTAAGAACAATACTATGCTGCTGTGAAATAATAATACTAATACTACTACTACTACTACTACTATTACTACTACTACTACTACTACTACTACTACTAATAATAATAATAATAATAATAATAATAATAATAATAATAATAATAATAATCTCTTCTTTTCTCCAGAGGCTGGGAAATTACAGCACTTCTTTAATTGTAGGCATTAAAGAGGAATGGTAACACAACTAATTTATCTTGTGTAAATTACTTACAGACAAGGATGTAATTAATTAGATTTGTTAATTTAGTAACACTTAACAGAGGTATTTAATAAATATTAAATAGTTAACATAAAAACAAAACTGATTTAATTTACACAAAAATGTTGTAAACTCAAAATTCAAAAGAGAACATTTTGCTTCAGATAAAGTGCACAGACATTCAAACACATGCATCACACACACACACACACACGCGCGCGCGCGTGTGTGTGTGTGTGTATGTGTCAGGGACAGTAGTAAATCTTTTTTTGCAGCCAATATATTTTGCCATCACCCTTTCTGAACTGCCAGCCATCACTCCCTCTCCTCCTAGCTATTTGTTGTCAACAACCATCATTGTCTCCCACCACTGCCCATCTCCATTACCATCCATTATTCAATCTCTCTCTCCCTCTCTCTCTCTCTCTCTCTCTCTCCCTCCCCGTCTGTCTCCTTCTACCCCTCATTCACTCACCAGTATATTACTGTCTCTCTTCCATTACTCTCTCCCAGTACTGTGCTGCCAACCAAACCATCACTGCCTCTCCTCAGGCCATTTGCTGTTTAAATTCAAAATACTTTCTTGTTATCAACCATCTCTATTACTATCCATCATTCTCTCTCTCATACACACACACACACACACACTATATGCATACACATACACACACTAGTATGTACCTACCATTACTGCCTCTCTTCCATTACTCCATCCCAGCACTGTCATTGCTATTCTTCCATTATTCCTTCCTCAACCACTTTCACTAAAAGCTCCTTTCTCTCACCTCTTACCTTTACCCCTTGCACTCACACCCTCTGCTTCTGCTTCACTTTCTTCTTCACTACCTTTTGTCCACACTGATTTGAAGAAAGTCATTGCAAACTTAAAAGGGTCCTTCAGCCTTGTCCAGGACATGACAACCTCTCGGTACAGTAATTGGTGTTAGGGAAGGCATCAAGCTACAGGAACTATGCCAAACATTGGAATGTATGGGCGAGATGATGGTGGGGGTGGTCTCCTGACAAGCTGCCCAACTCATGCCAGCATGGAAAATGGAAATAAAAATTTGGTGGTGGTGGTGGTGAGGATAATGATGATGATGGGGTGGGAAAGGAGAGGGTGTGGGAGGAGAGGGAGGAGGGGATTGGGGAGATCAGGGGGAGGAGGAAGGGGAGAGGAGGGAGGGGAAAAGAGGAGGACAAGGACAACAACAACAATGATAATGACAATGATGATGATGATGATGATGATGGTAATTATGTTAGTGACAACAACTTTGACAATGATGATGATGACAAACATGATGATGATGACGATGATGATGATTTATTTAAAGCTGAATTTTCCCCTATCACTTCTATGAATTTCCAGTTTTAGTTTTTGATACTAACAAAATGAAAAAAATAAACGTCAGTGTAGCAATGAAGAGAAAACTAAGGCTTGAATAATTAAATAAACTCTACTACATCTCTTCATTGCCATTGCTATCTTCGTCATTTAACATCCGCCTTCCATGCTGGCATGTACATATGTTACATGTATTTTTAACTTGTTTGTAAATCCAAAGGTAATCATCATCATTTTCTTCATCTTTATCTTCCACTTTTCCACGCTGGCATGGATCAGACAAAGTTTATTGAGACATATTTTCTACAGCTGGATGCTTTTCCTGTCATCTACCCTCACCTGTTTCCAAGCAAAGTAATGTTTTCCCCATGGCCAGACATGTTTAAGCATAACACTGGAAATGAATGACACTGCTTGTATGACAGGGACACTCATTTACAACTATTACTTGATGTCAAGACAAGGAGACACAAACATAAGCGCTGGAGTGGCTGTATGGTAAGTTGCTTGCTTACCAACCACATGGTTCTGGGTTCATTCCCACTGCATAGCACTTTGGGGAAATGTCTTCTACTATAGCCTCGGGCCGACCAAAGCCTTGTGAGTGGATTTGGTAGATGGAAACTGAAAGAAGCCCGTATATATATATATATATATATATATATACGGGCTTCTTTCATATATATATATATATATATAATATATATATATATATATATATATATATATATGTATGTATGTATGTATGTATGTATGTGTGTGTATATGTTTGTATGTCTGTGTTTGTCTCCCCAACATTGCTTGACAACTGATGCTGGTGTATTTTTGCCCCCATAACTTAGTGGTTCGGCAAAAGAGACCGATAGAATAAGTACTAGGCTTACAAAGAATAAGTCCCAGGGTCGATTTGCTTGACTAACGGCAGTGCTCCAGCATGGCCGCAGTCAAATGACTGAAACAAGTAAAAGAGAGCAAAGAGAGTAAAGAGAGAACTTACATACATCCACGCACACATACAATTACACATGCACACACACACATACTTTTCTGTCCTGCTTTCATGCTTTTTTTCCATTGAACTTCTATTCTAACAAAGGTGATATCTTTATACCTTCTTTTATGACAGAATTCTTTGTTTATTTGCTTGTGTTTTCTCTTTCCTGTTGAAAGACAACTCTTCTTTTATATTGAATTATATCACATGTGCCAGTTTATCCTTAATTTTCCATCTCACATATATATTGTTCTCCTCCATGTTCTAAAATCCCTTTTTTGTAATGTTCACTCAATGATGTTTACAATCACTAGTGCATCCAGATAAGTAGTGCCATGGTGTTAAGACTGCAGACTTTAGACTCACTAAAATTGTGCTGACTCTAGATCTTCTGCCTGATGAGAGGTATCCCACATCTAATTATTGTCCTTTGCTTTTAATCATTTTGTTTTAGTATTGCTTTCTATCTATCTATATCTATATCTAAAATCAAAATAAGCAACAAGAATATCCAGAGGTAATGCAGCACGATCATTTCATGCAACTCCATTTAATTGAACAATGCAATCATTACAGCAATTCAAAATGCAGAGCAATCTTCAGCTGCACAAAGACATAGAATTTAATTAAATTAGAACAGATGGACACATTAGTATAATCATACCTAAAATTTCCAAGAAGTGAAGGAGATAGACAAAGAATATGCTGTCTCACTCCAGCTTAGAAGTTACTAAGTTTTCATAATTAAATTCTATATCTTTGTTCGGCATATATTCATTTACTTCCAACTGAAACTGCACTTGTGCAGTGAAGTTGAAAAATTATAATGTATAATAATGAGACACGTGTTATTCATCTCTTAATTATATGTTAGTGTTATGGCATGGTCACTGATGAGGAATTCGCCTAGCAAATTATTTTATTTGCTAAAAAGATGTTTAAACCTAGGTCTGACTGGAATAAAATAACAAGGTAAAAGTTTTTATTATTCATTCCTTTTGAAAATTGCTCTTAAATGTGGTTTTGGTCGTTTTGACTACTTCTAGCATGTAAAACTGTTTGTTGAAGGCAGTTTCTCTTGTGTTTAATAGTGTACACCATTCAGTAATCGGTGTGCATTCAAAGCAATGATTAATAATTTTACGATACCGGTATGCTTTTAAATCTCTTTAACAATTCACAATAACGACTTTTATTACTTTTATTCCTACCTCAGTTCATATAATTATATATATCTATTGTTACTTTTCAGAAAAAGCCTTTACTTTTTTTACTTCCAATGTGCATATTCATTTATTTTTCTTCTTGCTTTATAATAATAATAATAATAATAATATAATAATAATAATAATAATAATAATAATAATGATAATAATGAAATTATTGGAAACAGTGCTCAGGTGCACCACAACTTGTCAAAAGTGCGTATAAAGCATATGCAGTAATGTACAAATGTCTGGGAAATGAACAGTGTATGAGTCAGGTACATGCTTGCGTGTGTATGGAGAGGAGAAAAATCAGGTGTAGTGTTGGTGAATCTCAGGAAGCATGGAAGTTTTGAAGGATGCAGTGCTCCGACAACTAACAACTGATGCCGGCAGTTTGTTCCATACTTCAGCAACTCTTAGCATGAAAAAATGTTTCCAAAAGTCATGGAAGCTGTGCTGTTTTCTGACTTTGTAAACATGTCCATGGGTGTTAGACAGGTGGAGTTTGAAAAGGTGCTCAGAGTTATTGTTTGAAAGATGGTTAATAATTTCATGGGTGTTTGCCAAGTCAGCTGCCAGACGTTGGAGTTTCCACGTGTAGTTTCTATTTTCTTTTTGTAACGTATTTCTATTATATTTATATATATATATATATATATTCACACTTATTTGACAAGATTGACAGAACTTATAAACAGCAAATCAATTTACAAGTGGAAGAATTCATAAAACATGAGTGAAAATGTTAAATAAACAGGCATGGGAGTGGCTGTGTGGTAAGTAGCTTGCTTACCAACCAAATGGTTCCGTGTTCAGTGTCTTCTACTATTGCCTCGGGCCGACCAAAGCCTTGTGAGTGGATTTGGTAGATGGAAACTGAAAGAAGTCCGTCGTGTATATATATATATATATATATATATATATATATACATATATGTATGTGTGTGTGTGTGTATATGTTTGTGTGTCTATGTTTGTCCTCCCAACATCACTTGACAACCGATGCTGGTGTATTTATGTCCCCCGTAACTTAGCGGTTCGGCAAAAGAGACTGATAGAATAAGTACTAGGCTTACAAGGAATAAGTCCTGGGGTCGATTTGCTCAACTAAAAGGTGGTGCTCCAGCATGGCCACAGTCAAATGACTGAAACCAGTAAAAGAGTAAAAGGGTAAACATCTTATCTCTGTAAAATAATAATAAATCAAACAAACCAGGGCCACTAAGTTGCAGTCTAGGAGCAAAATTACGATCTTCATTTTGCATATTCACTCATGATGTATGCATGTCTTCTCTTGTTTTATGAATTGTCAAAAAAGTTTTGTTCCATTTCTACAACCTGATTACAGACACAATATGACTGTATCCGTTGAAAAATCAGTTATTGATAAGTTTATACAAACCTCATGGCAGTTTATACAGACTTCTTGCTACCTGGTCTCTTTCCCTCATACTCTTTCTTCATCCCTCTCTTTATCTTTCATTCTGTCATTCTTTCATCCTGTCATTCATTCAACTTCTATTCTGACAAATGTCATATCACTATTCTTTCATTTACAATGGCATTCTCACTGTTTGGGTGTATGTGTGTGTGTGTCTATATGTATGTGTGTGTGTGTGTGTCTTTACTTTTTATTGCTTTTCTTTTCCCTCTTTTGTTTCCGTTTTCTTTTCTTTGTTAACAAACTCAGCCTATTCCAATCCATAACCTTAGTAAAGAATATTTCTCCAGACAAAGCCTGTAAAACTCCTTTCTTACTAAGTCTATTCTGGGTAACCCTCTCACTACTACCTTTACTGCTGACCCTAACCTCCTTCAGATAACTACAGCATCAGAACCATAATTTCACATACAGTCAGTGCAAGCCTTAAAGCAAGTTTTACAAAACCATACGATTAATTTAGCAGCATATTCTTTAAACAGTTAAAGCAACATACTTTTCAAACAGACAAAGGATAGAGCTGTGGAACCATAGGTGACATTTCCAGATTTTTTTATGGTGTAGAGTGATATAGAAATTGGACAAATATCACTGATTTTTAATTTTACAATAGTACCATACTCTTGATAAGTATAAATAAACATTAATTTTATTATTAAATCAGTTGTTCACACTGAACTCTAATTACTCTATTCCTAAATATTTGATGTTGTGTCTGGGGAGAGTCATTTTCTTTTTGTGCCTTATAATGTAACACACTCACCGGTAAAATTTCCACTTATTTCTTATTTTTATTTTCCTAAAATTTTCAAGAGTCAATAGTCTTGACTCTTGAAAAGGTTGCAAGACGCAACGAAAATTTTAGGAAAATAAAAATAAGAAATAAGTGGAAATTTTACCTGTGAGAGTGTTACATTATAAGGCACAAAAAGAAAATGACTCTCCCCATACACAACAGAATATGCTTCAACACACAAACTCATATAAAGAATCTTGTAAACCAAATCCAAAAACGAAATATAAATATTTGATGATATGACAAAATATTTCATCAGTGCTGCTGTCATGTAAAAAGCACCAGTGCTGGTGCTTCCTAAAAAAAAACAGTGGTGCACCTATAAAAAGAACCTAAAGGAAGCACCTATAAAAAGCACCTAAAAAAAGGCACCTGTAAAAGCACCTAAAAAGCAACAGTATAGTGGTTGGCATTAGGAAGAGCATCTAGCTGTAGAAACCATGCCGAACAGACTACGGAAACTAGTTGTGGCTCCTGGCCTCAACAGTTTTTATCATACCATCACTAACCCATGCCAGCATGGAAAACAGACATTAAATTATGATGAATATTGATGATGATGATGGGGGGGGGGGTGATGATATTAATTTTTAGAATATTTTCAAATCATCTTCTTTCCTCCTTCATATTCTTTCTTTTTATGTGTTTCAATTATGTTCCCCTGGTGAAATATGAAGAACACTTTCTCTGTGCTGTACAACAGAGAGCAAATTTTATCCATGATAGTATAAAAATCACTTTTGCCTTGGTGGATCTTTCCATTCTGTTGGCTTTCTTCTTTTCAGCAACTGTTTTCTTCTCCTTTTCTTTCATTAATTAACTTGTTCTATTCCTCTCTATGACCCTTAGAAAAGAATACTTACTCTTGTCTTGCTCAGTATAGACTAGGGAGACTTCTCACTATCCATCTAGACCCCGCTAAGAGATTACCTACATTAGACACTGAATTATGAACAAAGAGCTCACAAACTTTGCATATACCACTCACTAGCATAACGAGAGTATGTGTCACCCAGGGTGGCCCTTCCATTTGCTGCCCCTGGACCCCACAAAAAATCGCATATTGCCTACAGCAGAACCAAAAGTGCTACCCCTTTATAAGTGCCACCCAGGGTGGAAGCCCCTACTGCCCAAGCCCCCCACCTCTCACCAGGCTGCACTAGTGACTCCACTTATATTACAGAAAATCTTTGGCAAACCTACTTATAGTCATGAAAAGCATAGGAGTGGCTGCATGGTAAGTAGCTTGCTTATGAACCACATGGTTCTGGGTTCAGTCCTACTGTGTGGCACCTTGGGTAAGTGTCTTCTACTATAGCCTCAGGCCAACCAAAGCCTTGTGAGTGGATTTGGTAGATGGAAACTGAAAGAAGCCTGTTGCATATATGTATATATATATATATATATATGTATGTATGTGTGTGTATATATGTTTGTGTGTCTGTGCTCGTCCCCCCAACATCTCTTGACAACCGATGCTGGTGTGTTTACGTCCCCCATACCTTAGCGGTTCGACAAAAGAGACTGATAGAATAAGTACTAGGCTTACAAAGAATAAGTCCTGGGGTCGATTTGTTCGACTAAAGGCTGTGCTCCAGCATGACCACAGTCAAATGACTGAAACAAGTAAAAGAGTAAAAGCTCTGCTTTAATTGGAACAGCTTAAATAGAATTATATCCTGTACTCTGTATACTTCCGCAAGTAGTTATTTGATAACACTCTGTTGCATGGGGGGAAAACAGTGTAATTCACTAACCTCGAAGGTCCCCTTGTAACGTTGATCTTTTCTAGCTGGGAAATATCCGTAGGAGATTCACTTGGCTAACTTCAGACCAGAACCTAACAGTAAATTCCTTCAACTCATGTGGCCACTACATCTGTTCTGAGTGACAGCCACAAAGCAAAAGAGCCCCATGCGAGTCAACCTTCTGCTCACATACCTCTTTCAGGTATTTGTGTGACTTCACTGATCCTGTACTTCTGGCCCACCTCAGCCCCACACGCATATAAAAGATAGAGTCAGAGAGAATAATGAAGAAAAGAAATGACTTGAAAATATTATAAAAATAAAGATGAAGAAATATTCCCTCATATATCATCATTGGATATGTCTCGGAATTAAGTTGTTAAAGTAAATCAAATAGCGTCGGTGAGCACATGTTACAATACCATAAAGTATTTGATGACTCAGCGTGAGCAGATGTAATGTTCTGTTGAGAGATAACTGATAACTACTAGATACACACACACACACAAACACACACACACACACATATGTATGCACACATACACATGCATACACAAGCACACATGCAGACATATACACACATGCTCATACACACAACCACATACCGACATAAATGCTTGCACAGGCACACATACATACACACACACACACACACTCATAGAAACATCTTTTTTAACATATTTCTTAAATGTTTTTATTCTATTATATTTCCAGCTGGAATGTTCCAGAAACTAGGTGACACCTGAGATTTAAACCATTATGTTTTACTGATGCCATATTCAACTGTTCTGAAGAAGTGCTTTCTCAGACTAATTAACACTTTTTTTCTTTTGACAATAATACTTCTACAAAAAATATTGTGCATTAATCTAGGATAACATTAGGATGACACAAATTACTGATGTTTGATGAGAGAAACTATAGAGAGAAGTAAGCAACAGTCCCACTGGGGCCTGATTTTGCTATTAAACACCCCCATTTAAACTGCAAGATGTATTGTAGTTTCCAGTATACAAATCAACATAGCAGATGTGGTTGTGTGGTAAGAGGTGGCGAGCTGGCAAAAACATTAGCATGCTGGGCGAAATGCTTAGCGGTATTTCGTCTGCTGCTATGTTCTGAGTTCAAATTCTGCCGAGGTCGACTTTGCCTTTCCTCCTTTCGGTGTCGATAAATTAAGTACCTGTTATGCACTGGGGTCAATGTAATCGACTTAATCCCTTTGTCCGTCCTTGTTTGTCCCCTCTATATTTAGCCCCTTGTGGGCAATAAAGAAATAAAAGGTTTGTTTCTCAATCAGACGGTTCTTGGTTCAGTTCCACTGCTTGGCACCTTGGACAATAATCTTCTACTATACCATCAGGTTGATCAAAACTTTTGGAATAGATTTGTTAGACAGAAACTGAAAGAAGCCCAGTGATTTGGACATATACCTGCACTTAGTGATTCAGACAAGAAAGAGACATGGAAAAGTTATTATGCAAGGGAGAATGAATAGGATAAGGGGAATCTCCCTCACATGAACCCAACAGAGGGACCAGCCATCCTAGGTGACAGCAATATGGTCAATAAGGCAACTAAAGATATGAAAACCGGGAGAGCCTCTGGTCCATCTGGAGTCTCTGCTGGGATACTCAAAATACCTTGTAAGGTAGGATATGGGTTAGTTACCCACACAGCTAATCAGGTTCTTCATGGTGGCATAATACCCAGTGACTAGTGTAGTAGCATTATTGTTTGCTGCTACAAGGGTAAGTTGAGATGACTTAGATAGAAGCAGTTAGAGAGGCATCAAACTCTTGGACCAGGGGATGAAAATTACAGAGAGATATAACCCAATTAATTAGGAACAGAATTAGGCTAAATGAAATGCAGTTTGGCATGAAGCTCTGTAGTAACATTAAGAACAAGATTAAAGAACAAAATGTGATATTAAAGAACAATCTAGAAAAACTGGTGAAAGAGAAACGTTCACGAGCTAATATTTTAGTCCAATACATTTTCCCTATTTCTGAAATCAAACCAAACAGTAATTCTGCAAAGGAACTAAATACAGAGAGTGCCTGAAAAGATGCTTGCCAGACTGCTTACATGAAGGGGTTTGGGGTTTACGGTGACAAAACTGGAGACAATCAATACCAGATTGTGAGCCCCACTTTACCAGCGAATGGCGACTTCTCAATACACTACACTTCTGTTGAGCTAAGTCCGAGGTTATACCTGATGCAGAACCTAGTCACTACAACCCAGCACACACCATCAGTGCTGCCCAGGGAGAAGCAGTACTAATGCCATTTTCATAGTAAGGCAACTGCAAGAGAAGTGCTTAGCTAAGAATAAACCATTATACCTGGCAATCATTGATCTAGAGAAAGCCTATGATAGAGTATCCTGTTGTGTGAAATGGAGGGCAAGTGGCTTATGAAAGTGGTACAGTCCATGTACAGAGACACTGTCAGTAAGGTGAGATTTAACCACGAGTACAGTGAAGAATTTGGTGTGCAGCCAAACATTCATCAAGACTCAGTCCTCAGCACCCTTCTTTTCATCATTGTCCTCTAAGCCATAACAGAGGAATTAAAAACTGGCAGACCCTGAGAACTACTATATGCTGATGATTTTGCTCTCATAACAGATTATATATCAGAGTTAGAAAAGAAATTACAGATGTGGAAGCAAAACCTGGAATTTAAGGACCTTATTGTTAACTTAGCAAGTACATCTTTCAAACGTCACATCCACAACCACCAGTCATCCTTCAGAGTCCCAGAAAGATAGTTTGTCATGTCCCTGACCTGCCATTATGTGGCAACTCAAAGATTAAGGGGCTGCATGGGATATCAGAAAATAATAGATCATCCAGGTCCATATATTTAATGTGACTGGTCATTGCAAAATCTGCATTATGGAGAGAGCCAAAATTCTTAAGGACTTTACTAAACCTGGCACATTAATTTTTTTCTAAATGTGTCCACTTCAAGCCTACCTGCTGGAAAATTGGATCTCCCCGTTTGCTGGTTATGGTTTTTCAGGTCAAGCAAGAAAACAGACAGACCCCACCAACTTCAGGTAAGTGGCCCTGTCTGATTTGTAGGAAAGATGTTGGCAGGAATTCCATATGGTGTACCCAATCTAAGCCATGCACTCACAAAATTTGCAGTGGAATAATAGGAAGTTTAACAGAGAAATAGTGTTCATATGTGGAAGATGCACAGGATCCATAAAATCTACAGTCACTCGGGAAATTGATTTTCTTAAATGTCCTGTTGGATAATTTTTGCCACCTAGGGAACCAAATTAGTAGTAGGGGAGGATGTACACAGAGTGTAATAGCTAGAATTAGAATAGGATGGAGAAAATTCAGAGAGCTTTTACCTGTGTTGGCAAGGAAAATTGATGCATGTATGAGGACAACAATTCTACATGGCAGTGAGATGTGGGTACTGAATGCAGAAGACATGCGAAGACTAGAGAGGAATGAGGCTAGTATGCTCCAGTGGATATTCTTTTACTCTTTTACTTGTTTCAGTCATTTGACTGTGACCATGCTGGAGCACCGCCTTTAGTTGAGCAAATCGACTCCAGGACTTATTCTTTGTAAGCCTAGTACTTATTACATCAGTGTCTTTTTGCCAAACCGCTAAGTTATGGGGACGTAAACACACCAGCATCAGTTGCCAAGCAATGTTGGGGGACAAACACAGACACACAAACATATACACACTCATACATATACATATATATACATATACGACTGGCTTCTTTCAGTTTCCGTCTGCCTAATCCACTCACAAGGCCTTGGTCGGCCCGAGGCTATAGTAGAAGACACCTGCCCAAGGTGCCATGCAGTAGGACTGAACCCAGAACCATGTGGTTGGTAAGCAAGCTACTTACCACACAGTCATTCCTGCGCCGGTGTAATGTTGTAATGTTAATGTACATGTTCAACAGAGTGCTAATGTATTGAGAAGGAAGTTAGGCATAAGAAGAATTAGATGAGGTGTGCAAGAGAAAAGACTGTATTGGTTTGGTTGTGTAATACGGAGGGATGCCAACAGCTCCATAAAGAACTACCAATTTCTCAAAATGAATGAAACTCATGGAAGAGGGAAACCCAAGACATAGGACGAAGTATTGAAGGATGACCTCATGATGCTGAGCCTTTCAGATGAGATGACAAAGAACTGAGATACCTGGTGCCTTGCTGTACTCAAAAAGACTTGTTAAAGAAGGAGTGTTAAAGCTGTTCCCCCTGGTGAAGAGGATTAGCCTGTAAGTGTCCTGCACTGGTGCCATGTAAAAAGTACTCCTGCTGGCACCATGTAAAAGCACTCATATCAGTACCATGTTAAAAGTATCCAGCACACACTGTAATGTACCCTTAGATGATGACCAAACAATTATCATCGACACTGATCGGATAACCAGTCCTGCACCTAATGTCACCACTGGCCACACCCGCACTAACACCAGTAGCTACTTTACCAACCATATGACCAGTAGTGATAACTATAGCGATAACACCACTGGATCATTGCACCATATTGACTGTGTCACTAATGGTGTTATCAACAGCATCCCCAGGTCCAGAGCCTATCGGAGATATACCAGGAGTGTAAATATAGCCACATCCCAAGTTTGTAAATTTATCAGATCTGCCAGTACATCTTTCAAACGTCACTTCCACAACCACCAGTCATCCTTCAGAGTCCCAGAAAGATAGTTTGTCATGTCCCTGGCCTGCCATTATGTGGCACCTCAAAGATCAAGGGGCCTCATGCAGAGAGAGCCAAAATTCTTAAGGATTTTACCAAACCTGACGCATTAAATAGTCGTAAAGAAGTTTTTTTCTAAATGTGTCCACTTCAAGCACTACCAACTGGAAAATTGGATCTCTCCGTTTGCTAGTTAAGCTTTTTCGGGTCTATAATGGTTGCTTTATCCTTTGGTTCAGGGGAGACATCCCATCCTCATTAACGCTTTTATATGTTAAGTTTTAAATTTAAATTTCTGAGTATTTCCTCATGTTCGCAATGTAGAAAGTTTAAACATTTTGACTTTGTATTGAGTCTGACAAGCTATCCACAAGGCTTTGGCTTTGTGGATATGAAACCTTTGGTAACTCTATGTCCAAAATTTAAATTTTTGTTTTAATAATAATACCAACATAAATGCTTGCCCAGGCACAGATACATATACACACATGCACATGCACACACATATGGTCAATAAGGCAACTAAAGATATGAAACATGTTTTAAAACATATTTCTTAAACACTGATGGGATGACCAGCCCTGCACCTAATGTCACCACTGGCCACGCCCGCACTAACACCAGTAGCTACATCACCAACCATATGACCAGTAGTGATAACCACAGTGATAACACCACTGGATCATTGCACCATATTAACTGTCTTTTCTTTAGAGTGTGCTCCTTTTATGCTATATCTTTTATTGACTATCTATGTATCATCATCAATATCCAGTATTTTAAATCCGGGTTTGTTCCTGTTAACGGAGGTGGCCAGATCTACCTCAATGCCATAGCAGCCGCCTTCACACCATCTTGCCATCTTGCCCTTTTTTGAGCATCCTCCCTTCTCAAGCCAACCCTCCCAATCTCCTCCTCCACTTGTCCACTCCATATATATATATATATATTATATATATATATATATATATTATATATATATATATATATATATATATATATATATATACATACACACACACACACATATATATATATATGTCTGTATGAGTTGTTAGAGGTAATAAACCATCTAAGGGATATTAAATATCCAATATACTACTGGATGTGTACCTACATATTTTTAACAAATTGCTTACTATTGCATGGCAATATTACAATTGAATACTAGGTATGGGTGGGGGTAAATTGTAAATTTACCCAAGATTTATAAGGCAAATAAGAAAATGGAGAGGATATAAAATCGACGAACATCAGCTGGTAAACATTACATCATATCTATTTATTAAATGATAACAAACATGTGTTTAAGTGGTACAAGTAAAGGAATATGAGATCAGCCAATAAATACATAAACAGATATATAGAGAGAAATGAGGAAATAGTAATAGATGAGTGTACAGAAACAAATCACTTACAGCTGTTTCTACCATGAGGCCTCAGAATCTTCCAAGTCATCCACATCACATCAGTGATGTACAGGGATGAACAAACATTGGACAGAGATTGGGTAATGGTTGAGCCTCAAGGCTTCTTTAGAGAGTACAAATGGTAGGAAACTAACATGTGGGAAATTCATTCATATATATATATATTATATATATATATATATATATATATATATATATATATATATATATATATATATCTGTTTACGTATTTATTGGCTAATCTCATATTCCTTTACTTGTACCACTTAACACATGTTTGTTATCATTTAATAAATAGATATGATGAAATATTTACTGGCTGATGTTTATCAATTTTATATCCTCTCCATTTTCCTATTTTGCCTTATATATATATATATCAAGTAAAGGTAATAAACCTCCTTAAGGGATCATAAATCCAATGAAAATACTGGTTAGTTACCAATCTATAGAAAGATCAACAATAAGATAACCATATGAACCGTGGTTCATATATATATATGTAAAGAATAAGGAGAAAAATGGAGAGGTAATTAATAAAATTATTTATTAATTATAAAATATGACAACATCTCTGACAGCTGTTTTGATTCAGAAATCTTAAGATAATTAACTTATAAAATTAAATTTATTATAAGATGAAACTCTTCAGAGGTAATAAGGATATACCAATTAGAAATAGATGTTGAGATAATGATATGAGACTGTTAACAGTTTCACAGCCATTATCTCAACAGTATATCCTTACTACCTCTGAAGACATTCATCTTATAATGATTTTAATTTTATAAATTATCTTAAGATTTCTGAATCGAAACAGCTGTCAGAAATGTTGTCACATTTTATAATTAATAAATAATTTTATCAACTATCTCTCCATTTTCTCCTTATTCTTTATATATATATATATATATATATATATCAGCAATCCGAGTTGACAGTTCCTTAGTAGTTAAGGCAATTACAAGCATGAAAACAGGGAAAGCCCCAGGCCCATCAGGAATTACTGCAGAGATGCTCAAAATATCTGGTAGTGTAGGCTATAGCCTAGTCACCCGTATAGTTAACCAGGTGATACACAAAGGAGTCATTCCCAATGACTGGTGTAGCAGCATAATAGTCAACTGCTACAAAGGTAAAGGTGACGCCCTAGATACAAATAACTACAGGGGTATCAAGCTGCTGGATCAGGTAATGAAGGTTACGGAGAGGGTTATAGCCCAACTAATTAGAGAGAGAGTTAGCTTAGATGAGATGCAGTTTGGGTTTGTGCCAGGGAAAAGTACTACTGATGCTATATTCCTGGTAAGACAGCTGCAGGAGAAGTACCTAGCCAAAGATAAGCCCCTTTACCTGGCTTTTGTTGACATGGAGAAAGCCTTCGACAGGGTCCCCCGATCCCTTATCTGGTGGTCAATGAGGAAACTAGGGATAGATGAATGGTTAGTGAGAGCTGTGCGAGCCATGTACAGAGATGCTGCTAGTAAGGTGAGGGTTGGCAACGAGTACGGTGAAGAATTCCAGGTAGAGGTTGGGGTCCACCAAGGTTCAGTCCTCAGTCCCCTCCTATTTATCATAGTCCTCCAGGCAATAATGGAGAATTCAAGACAGGATGCCCCTGGGAGCTCCTCTATGCTGATGACCTTGCTCTAATTGCTGAGTCACTATCAGAACTGGAGGAGAAGTTTCAGGTGTGGAAGCAAGGATTAGAATCGAAGGGCCTTAGAATCAACCTAGCCAAAACCAAAGTCCTAATAAGTAGGAAGGTAGACCAATCACAAACACCTTCAGGTAGATGGCCCTGCTCGATCTGTAAAAAAGGTGTAGGTAGAAACTCTATAAGGTGCACCAAGTGAAAGCTATGGACACACAAGAGGTGCTAACTAGGAAAATAGTTTTTGTCTGTGGCAGATGCTCAGGAGCAATAAACACTGAAAATGTGCAGAGACCAACTTCTACCACGTTCCAGGGAGAAAAACTAGAAGTAGTTGATAGCTTCCGCTACCTAGGTGACCAAGTCAGTAGCGGGGGCGGGTGTGCTGAAAGTGTAACTGCTAGAGTAAGAATAGCCTGGGCAAAGTTCAGAGAGCTCTTACCCCTGCTGGTGACAAAAGGCCTCTCGCTCAGAGTAAAAGGCAGACTGTATGATGCATGTGTACGTACAGCCATGCTACATGGTAGTGAAACATGGGCTGTGACTGCTGAGGATATGCGTAAGCTCGCAAGAAATGAAGCCAGTATGCTCTGATGGATGTGTAATGTCAGTGTTAATAATCAACAGAGTGTAAGTACCTTGAGAGAAAAGTTGGACCTAAGAAGCATCAGTTGTGATGTGCAAGAGAGACGTTTGCGCTGGTATGGTCATGTGACGAGAATGGCTGAAGATAGTTGTGTGCAAAAGTGCCACACCCTAGCAGTTGAGGGAACCTGTGGAAGAGGTAGACCCAGGAAAACCTGGGACGAGGTGGTGAAGCACGACCTTCAAACTTTAGGTCTCACCAAGGAAATGACTAGAGACCGAGACCTATGGAAGTATGCTGAACGTGAGAAGACCCGGCAAGACTAGTGAGACCATAATCCGTGGCCTCTACCTGGTATGTAGCCAGTCGACTTATACATACCTTTCCTTCTTGGGACACAAAACTCCACTGTGAAGACCCGTTGAGGCAAGTGAAAATCAAAATCAAAATCAAAATCAAAATCAAACCAAATCAAATTAGATATCAGAAAGCAGAACCAAAATCGAAGTCGAACAACATCAATGGAAATTGCAGCTGTGATACCAGTGCCGGTGACAAGTAAGCGAACCATCCGATTGTGGCCGTTGCCAGCGCCGCCCCGACTGGCCTCTGTGCCGGTGGCACGTAAAAAGCACCATCCGATCGTGGCCATTGCCAACCTCGCCTGGCCCCCGTGCCGGTGGCACGTAAAAAGCATCATCCGATCGTGGCCGTTGCCAGCCTCGCCTCGCCCCCGTGCCGGTGGCACGTAAAAAGCATTATCCGTCCATGGCCGTTTGCCAGCTCCGTCTGGCACCTGTGCGGGTGGCACATAAAAAGCACCCACTACACTCACAGAGTGGTTGGCATTAGGAAGGGCATCCAGCCATAGAAACACTGCTAGATCAGACTGGACCTGATGCAGCCTTCTGGCTTCACAGACCCCAGTTGAACCATCCAACCCATGCTAGCATGGAAAGCGGACGCTAAATGATGATGATGATGATGATGATGATGATATTGGGTCATCCCATAAATAATGCAGTTTTTTATACTTCTTTTATTTTTCAAAATTAAGATTGAAAAAGTTCTTTTTTAATCTAAAATATATTTGCCTTCATTTTCTACAATGTTCTTCCATCTACCTGGTAGACTTGCAAGGCCCCTCTTCCAAAGTTCACTTGTTCATGACGCAAAATACTCCCCCAGTGCTGTTTTGACATCATCTACAGAATTCATATTTTCTCTATCCAAATGATTTTGAAAACTGCAAAATAAATGATAATCAGATGGGGCAATGTCCGGCGAATATGGTGGGTAGAGTATTGTACCTATTCAAACTGCTCCAGCCTATGGAATGCGCCATCCTCACTGTATGTGGCCAAGCATTATCCTCATGGAAG
>NC_042997.1:126270822-126285822 GCF_006345805.1 Octopus sinensis | reverse complement strand
GCAGTCAAATGACTGAAACATGTAAAACAGTAACATGAGTAGAGAGAGTAAACACAAATTCATGAATAAATTCATAAAAGTGGTGCTCCAGCATGGCCACAGTCAAATGGCTGAAGCAAATAAAATTAAAAGAATATGTGTATGTGTGTGTTTATTACTATCATCTTCACCGTCCAAACATAGCAGATGCCAGCGCTGCCTGACTGGCGTCCGTGTCGGTGACACATAAAAGCACCAACTGATCGTGGCCATTTGCCAGCCCCCTCTGGCCCCTGTGCCGGTGGCACGTAAAAAGCACTCACTATACTCACAGCGTGGTTGGTGTTAGGAAGGGTATCCAGCTGTAGAAACACTGCCAAATCAGACTGGAGCCTGGTGCAGCCTCCTGGCTTCCCAGACCCCGGTCGAACCATCCGACCCATGCTAGCATGGAAAATGCATCATCATTTAACATCCATCGTCGACACTGTCATGGGTTGGACAGTTTGACCAGAGCTGGTAAGCTGAAGAGGCTGAACCAGATCCCAGTTTGATTTGGCATGGTTTCTATGTCTGGATGCCCTTCCTAATGCCTTCCATTCTGAGAGTGCAATGTGTGCTTTTGCATGCCACTGGCATGGGTGCCAGTTGTGTGGCCCCAGTATCTTCCATGACTATGTTTCACTTGGCTTGAGGGAGCCTTCTTCTCAAGCATGGCATAATTCCAAAGGTCTCAGCCATTTGTCATTGTCTCCGTGACACACACACACACACACACATACATACATACATACATACATACATACATACATACATACATACATACATACATACATATATATATATGTATATATATATTTTCCCTTTTCAAAATGTGACCTCGTCTGTACCGTTGGCGATTTTTTTCCTCTATCTTCCCTTCTCTGGATCTTTCCTTCTCCTATGTTTCCGACGAAGAGCTCCACTCGAAACGTTAAACCCTCCTTCTTTCCTTCTTCCTGAGCGTCCAATAATATATATTATTCCACGTCTTCATATATTTGTGTTTTTTTTGTTGCTTTCTGTTTGGATTAACTTTATTTATATATATATATATATATAATATATATATATATATAGAGAGGAGAGAGAGAGAGAGAGAGAGGGAGAGAGAGACAGACAGACAGACGGACAGAGAAAGAGCAATAAGAAAATGGAGGGGATCAATAGGTGGTTCATCAACTTTTAGACATTATATTATGTCAATTTATATATTTATTTACCTTCTCCAAACCCATAAAATAGGCTTGTTCCATGTTAGAAGATTCACTTCAGGGACCAAGTGAACCACTGCCAAAGTAATACCACCTCCACGCTGCTATATCCAACACAAACATGCCGTTATTCTCCACCCACACACTACTACATCCAGCGCCATTAATGTACTATGACACACCACCACCATATCTATGTAGGGGGTGCTGAAAAGTTCCTGGTTTTAAGAGTGTCACATATATATATTATATACATATATATATATATAATATATATATATATATATATATATATATATATATATAACGGGAAGCTTTATGAAAATAAACAAAAGACGAAGGCAGGTGGAAAACAAACGAACAATTGTATTAGTATGGCGCTCAGAAATATAAATAACACAAGTCTTTACGTTTCGAGCCTACACATATATACACATATATATATATACACATATATATATACACATATATATATACATATATATATATACATATATATATGTATGTATGTATATGTGTGTGTATATATGTATATGTGTGTGTATATATGTGTGTGTGTGTGTATAAAGTTAATCCAAACATGAAAACACAAAGAGAAAACACAACAATGTGAGGACATGGAACAAGTATAGTGTTATTGGACACTCAGGAAAGGAAAGAAAGAAGGAGGATTTAACGTTTCGAGCGAAGCTCTTCATCAGAAACATAGAAAATGGAAAGATCCAAGGAAGGGAAGACGGAGGAAAAAAAATCGCCAACGATACACACACGGTCACATATTTGAATCTTTAAAAGATTCACATATTGAATATATATATATATATATATATATATATATATATATATGCATACATACGAAGGGGGGTGCTGAGAAGTTCCTGATTTTAAGGGAGTCACAAAGGGTCTGGTTGGGACTCCAAGTTCTTTTACAGGGCTTAGACAAACTGAAGGGCTGCTGCAATAAGTGTGTGAATCTGAGAGGGGAATATGTTGAATAAAATCATAATTGACTGATCCTCCTGTATTTTCTTTTATCCCAAGCCAGGAAATTTTCAACACCTCTTCGTACCATCAGCACCAATATATCCCTACCACAAACACTAAAAATTCTCCAAGCACATTCAACCACAACACAACAACACCACTACCAGTATAATACCAGAACCAATACTACAATAAATGGTCATTACCTCTGACAACTGATGAGACCTTTGAAAATCAGAATCCGAGAAAGGTTGATCCAAAGAATTAATAGAAGCCTCTGATATTTTCCGTTTCTTCTTTGTGGCATATTTTCTCGGTAGGCTGAGTCTGCGATGAAGTCGAGTAAGCAAGGTTGGCTTCTGGTCTGAACTCTCTTTTAAAGAATATCTTCTGCTAAATGCCATACTGGAACCCTCAAACTCTCAACACCAATTTTTCAATGTTCTCCTGACAAGAACTACCAGTAATACTACTACCACTACAACCACACACATACTCATGTACCCGCATGCGCATACACAAATCCATACACACAAAACAATAGTAGATACTGTTAGCTTGACAACAGAAATATCTCAGATAAGACATATTGGTGGTCGTGATGATGGTGGTGGTGTTGGTGGTGGTGGTAGTGGTGGTGGTGGTGGCGGCGGCATGGTGGCGCGGTGGGGGGGCGGCAAAGATTGTCTAGTGGTACATAGTAAATGTGTGTAGGTATGCAATTGGGTGTACGAGAGGTAGTGGTTGGCATAGGGGTGATGACTTTGGTGGATCTGTGTGCGTGTGTGTGTGTGTGTGTTTGTGTACATGTGTGTTTGTGCGGAGGTTGCAAAGGTGGGGTCTTAAGTAAGTAGGTAATAGGTCAGTGGTAGAGATATGGTAAGGGAAAGGGTTGAGAGATATTAGTAACTGTGGTTGTTGTTGTTGTGTGGTGGTGGTGGTGGTGTGGTGGTGGTGTGGTGGTGGTGGTGATTGTCAGAGGGTGGTATATGAAGAGAAATACCAGGGAAAGAAGTTAGGAAGGTTCTAGTTAGTGTCATATTTGGTGCAGGTATAAGGTAGGGAAAAATGTAGGAACCTATATTTGCATAGAATGTATACACACACACTCACACACACGTATGTATATACATATATATGTATGTATATAATATGTGGAGATAGACAGACAGACAGACAGACGACAGACAGGCTGGCAGGCAGACAAATAGACAGACAGACAGACAGATAGACAGACAGACAGACAGACAGACAGACAGACAGATAGATAGATAGATAGATAGATAGATAGATAGATAGATAGATAGATAGATAGATAGATAGATAGATAGACAGACAGATAGACACATTCACACACACACATGTATGTGTGTGTGTAGAGCACATGAATCACTGAGCGGTCAAGAAGTTCACTTTGTAATCAGTAGGAACATGGTTCAAACTCACTGCTATCAATAAGGATATTCTGTTGGAGATATAAACACTGGAGTCTGGGAACATCCTGTGATGGATGATAGAGACTGTGTAAACAATTATTGTCCATACTTCACTACCACACATCACCTCTAATTTTCTCCCACCCACACCTTATATATGAAGATGCCAGTCTCTTCTTACACACAAACATCATCATTGTCATCATCATCATCATCATCTTCCTGATCCTCTTCCTCACCCACATCCTTTTCATCCTCTTCTTCATCCTCCTCATCCTCAAGTGCCTTCTCATCCACATCCTCCTCCTCCTCTTCATCAGCATCATCATCATCTTCCTGATCCTCTTCCCTACCTCTTCCTTTTCATCCTCTCCTTCCTCATCCTCATCCTCAAGTACCTTCTCATCCTCATCCTCATCATCCTAATTCTCATTCTCCTCTTCTTCCTCATCTTCCTACACATCATACTCCTCCTCATCATCATCATCATCCTAATTCTCATTCTCCTCTTCTTCCTCATCTTCCTACAAACATCCTCATCATCTTCATCATCCTAATTCTCATTCTCCTCTTCTTCTTCATCCTCCTACACATCATCCTCCTCCTCATCATCATCATCATCATTTAACATCCATTTTCCATGCTAGCATGACTTGGACAGTTTGACAGGAGCTGGCAAGTCCAGGGCCCACACCGGGTTCTGTAATCTGTTTGGGCTCAGTTTCTACAGCTGGATGCCCTTCCTAATACCAACCACTTTTTCCAGAATGCACTGGGTTGAACATGAAAGAGTTTGTTTGGATAAACAGCATGAAGATTGCCCTGGAGTAACTAGAAGACTTTTACTGTTTGTTGTAAATACTTGAAGTACATAATCAAGGACAATGGTGAAAAAAAGAAAGAGTTCTAAAGTATCTCCTTCAAGAATTCTGGCAATTGCATCACAGTTCCATTTTTACCATCAAGGGCAAAAATGGTGGCTCTGAGATCTGGGAAATGTATTGTAATGGTGCAAATCATCTGCGGTGGGGTACCATGCAGTTATGGTACTTAAAGAATTTTTGATCTAATTGGAAGTTTTTTGTAAGTCTACAAATATTAATATCACTTCTGAATATATAAACATACATACGTAAATACATTCTTATACACATATATATATGTACATACACACATGCACACATACACACACACATACATGCATGTATACATACGTGAATACATACATGCATACACACATACATAAGCTCATGCACACACACATACATATAGACACCTACAAACATACATAAGTGAATATGTGCATACATATATATGTACATACATACATAGATACATACCTGCATACATACATATATACATACATACGCACACATAGATACATACATAAATACATACGTAAATGCATACTTACATACATACAGACATGCATACATACATACATGCACACACACACATATACACGCACACATGCACACATACATACAGACATACATACAGACGCACACACATACATACATACATGCCACATACTGGTACAAATCTGACCCACCCTACATAAATATAATTATGCTAGTGTAAATAAATATTTACTTAAAAGGAAAAAAATAACAACTGCTACAACAATAACAACAACAACAGCAACACATCCCCCACCCTCAACAGTAAAATAGTTCAACATATAGTGTTAAGATATTGATTAAAGTTTTCAATGATAAAGCTACCCTTAAAACTACCACCTGGGGTATGTGTCGAATACCCTATAAATCCAGTTATAACTATATCAGATGTACTTAACTTTCATTGTGAGTGTTTGTCAAATATTTATTTGAACCACATCAAATATTGGGTGGATCAGAAATGTAGCAGTGTGTGCTGTGTACATATGTATGTTTGTATGTATGTCTTTGTTCAGTTTTATTTCTAGATTTCTTGCCAATAGAGAAAGAGCCAGTTTCTAACCTAAATCCAAGGCTCCTTTATTGTAATTTCAACATCAACAACAGGGTATTTTTCATGTATGTATATATGTATGTATGTATGTATGTATGTATGTATGTATGTATGTATGTATGTATGTATGTATGCATGTATGTGCAGATTTATATGTTTTACGTATGTATTCTCATGCATATAGTTGAATATCTAGACATGCTCATATATATTTAAATGCTAAACTTCTGGAAAGTTTTACAGATTTTTACAGTTCCAGTGATGGATATATATGTATGTATGTATGTATGTATGTATGTATGTATGTATGTACTGTAAATTTAGGGTGAATACTTGATAAGTGTAGGCACCTGTATATGCCAGATAGTGGCAGAGGTGAGGGAGAATATATCAAATAAAATTAAAAACAGACCACAAAGAATATTGCAGCACATGTGTTTCATGCTTTATAAACAATCCATTATTACATCAGTGTATTATTGATATAAAAGATGGTTTAAAGCTCTCTTCAGCCGCAAACATTGTTAGTCCAAAGAATTACATCACAATATATAAAAAGTATGAAAAGTACATGTAGTAATGCCCATTATAATAGGTCTATCATATCTCCTTGAAAAAGTGTAGTTGTAAAATTTCCTAACTGTATTGAGTGGTGATACAGTATGGGCAGATTTTCGAAATCCAATGAATCTTTATACAGTTATACAGTTAGGAAATTTTTACAAATAGACTTTCTCAGAGAGATATGATATACCTATTATAATGAGTAATACTATATGTTCTTTCCATATTTTTTATATTGTGATGTAATTCTTTGGACTAACAATGTTTGCCGCTGAAGAGAGCTTTAAACCATCTTTTATATCAATAATACACTGATGTAATAATGGATTGTTTATAAAGCATGAAACACGTGTACCGCGATATCCTTTGTGTTCTGTTTTTAATTTTATTTGATATATATGTATGTATGTATGTATGTATGTATGTCGGTGATCAGTTTTATTCTAGATTTCTTACCAATAGAGAAAGAAAGGCTCCTTCATTGGAATTTCAGCATCAACAATAGGGTATTTTTGTTTGTATGGAAAAATGTATGTATGTAGAAGAACAAACATAAAAAACAACAACGTGAGGACGTGGTACATGTAAAGTATTAGTAGATGCTCAGGGAACGAAAGAAAGATGGTTTAACATTTCGAGCAGACTCCCTTCTTCGGAAACAGAGGACAGTCCAATAGAAGGGAAGATGGAGAAAGAAAATAGCCAACGATTTACATGTGGTTACATTTTGAAAAATGTATGTATGCATGTATGTATGTATGTATGGATGGATGGATGGATGGATGGATGTTATGTATGCATGTATGTGCAGATTTTTATGTTTTATGTATGTATTCTCATGCATATAGTTGCATATCTAGACATGCTCATATATATTTAAATGCTAAACTTCTGGAAAGTTTTACAGATTTTTACCATTCCAGTGATGGATTGGATGTACGTATGTATGTATCAATGTATGTATATATAATATATATATATATATATATATATGTATGAACATCATTGTTCAGCTTTATTTCTTGATTTCTTGCCAATAGAGAAAGAGCTAGTTTCCAACCTAAATCCGAGGCTCCTTCATTGGAATTTCAACATCAACAGAGTATTTTTGTTTGTATCTATATATGTATAAATGCATGTCTATATACATGCATGCATGTATGTATGTGTGTATGTATATATACGTATGTATATATATGTGCAGATTTGTATGTTTTGCTTTATGTATTCTCATGCATATAATTGCATATCTAGATATGCTCATATATATTTAAATGTTAAACTTCTGGAAAATTTTACAGATTTTTACAGCTCCAGCTTTGGATCGGATCTATGTATGTCCTTATTTAGTTTTATTTCCAGATTTCTTGCCCATAGAAAAAGAACTGGTTTCTAACCTAGAGTACATCAGCATCAATATCAAAATCAAATCAAACCACAATCAAATGGAAATTGTAGTTGTGGCTGATGCCAGCACCACTTGACTGGCTCCCATGGCCATTGCCAGCCTCCTCTGGCCCTTGTTCTGGTGGCACGTAAAAACCTCCCACTACGCTCTTGGAGTGGTTGGCGTTAGGAAGGGCATCCAGCTGTAGAAACACTGCCAGATCAGATTGGAGCCTGGTGCAGCCTCCTGGCTTCCAAGACCCCAGTTGAACCATCCAACCCATACCAGCAAGGAAAGCAGAAGTTAAACGAGGAGGAGGAGGAGGATCCAAGGCTCCTTCATTGGAATTTCAACATTAACAACAGGATATTTTTGTTTACTGAAAGAAGATGCTAAATGGCACAAAACTACCTCATATAAATATATATTTACAAAAAACAAACAAAACAAAAGACAAAGATGGATATGTAAACAACAAACAGATGTATTAGTTTAACACTCAGGAAGTGAGAAAGTCTTTAACATTTTAAGCCTACTCTCTTCAACAGAAAGAAACACAGAAATAAACAGAGAGAGAAAATAAAAAGAGAGAGTATCTTTTGATAGCATAATAGGTTACATAGGATGATGTCTATATTACAATAACCAATAATATGTTGTGCATGTATAGTAATATTATGTTGATGAAATTAGCATTAGCTTATCTCACTCTTACAGAACCCCTAGGAAACTTTTGTGGAACCCTAGGGTTCTGGAGAACACCAGTTGAAAAATGCTTCTCTAAGGTGTCCAACAAATCGTAAATCCCCTCAGTGTATTATAATCAAATGAATAATAACAGACGATGGATAATTGACAGCTCATTACAGCCATTTCTTACTCATCTTTTTAATAGAAGAATGAGAATATTACTCCATTACAAAAAATCGTAATTATCAGATGAAACGTAATTTTACAAACAAAAAGACTATCCCAAGATTACAGCAGGGATGTGACTAAAGTTTGACAAGGCCAACTATGTAAAGGGAGACTGACCAACAAAGTTGGCCATTGGTCATTCTCCCTTTTCATAACTGATCTCATCAAACTTTAGTCACGCCCCTGCTGTATTCTTGGAATAGTCTTTTTGTTTGTAAAATTATGTTTCATCTGATGATTACGGGTTTTTGTAATGAAGTAATATTCTCATTCTTCTTTTGAAAAGATGAGTAAGAAACAGTTGTAATGAACTGACAATTATCCATCGTCTGTTATTATTTATTTGATGTATATATATAGTCAGGATCCCTGGTCTGGTGGTACGTAAAAAGCACCATCCGACTCGTAGCCGATGCCAGCACCGCCTCGTCTGGCTTCCGTGCCGGTGGCACATAAAATACACCAATCCGACCGTGGCCGTTGCCAGCCTCGCCTGGCACCTGTGCAGGTGGCACGTAAAAAGCACCCACTACACTCACGGAGTGGTTGGCGTTAGGAAGGGCATCCAGCTGTAGAAACACTGCCAGATAAGACTGGAGCCTGGTGCAGCCTTCTGGCTTCCCAGATCCCCGGTCGAACCGTCCAACCCATGCTAGCATGGAGAACGGACGTTAAACGACGATATATATATATATATATATATATACACACACACACACACATATATGTGGAGGAAAAGCAAAAAGAAACAAAAAAACCAGTATGACTTTCTGTATTGACTCATAATAATGATTTTTATACTTCTTGATTCTGCCTCAAATCATTTATTTGTTTGTATATATCTTTGTTTTTATAAAAAAAAGTCATCACATTTAAACCTAATGTGCATTTTCTTTCTTTTTACTTTTCCCCTATTTATACCACATGTAGTCTTTTTCTTTGAAACCTTTTTCTATTATACATATATATGTGTGTGTGTGTGTGTGTGTGTGTAAAGCATTGGTGTTGGTGCCACATTAAAAATCACTGTTGATGGTATTACATAAAAAGCACCCAGTACACTCTGTAAAGTGGTTGGCATTAGGAAGGGCATCCAGCTGTAGAACACAAGACGAAACAGACTATGGAACCTGGTGCAGCCCCTGGCCTTGCCAGTTCCTGTCAAGCTATCCAACCCATGCCAGCATGGAAAATGGATGTTAAATGTTGAAGATGTATCTGTGTATGTATGTGTATAGATGGGTAAGTATGTATGTATGCATGCATTCATGTATCTATGAATGTATGTAAGCATGCATGCTTATATGCATGTATACATATATAAATGTATGTATATACTTGTGTATATGTGTCAGTGTATGTGTGTGTGTGTTTGTGTGTGTGTGTGCGTGTGTGTGTGTGTGTGTGTGTGTGTAAATGTGTTTGACTGTTTATCCTGCTCTTATGCTGGGGAAAGTGTTCTTCACCTGAAGAAAGTAGTTGGTGAACGTTTATAAGAAGAACAGGGTTGGGGATTCAATGGCAGAAGACCCTGCAGTGAAGACATCCTCATGTTTTGCAACATCTCTCAGCTGATTTTAAAATTCCAACAGCTCCATGTTGATACATCAACTCCATCAACTTCAAGAAGACCTTTCACTGCATTCTCAAATTATTTGTATGGAAGTTCACCATGCTGTATGGAATCCCTCACCTATGATATCAACATCATATGATCGATTTATTAGACATGTTATAGCATCAAGATTTAAAATGGGAATATGGAAAGGTTTGACATTATTACAGAGATGTAAGGATGCATGTTGTCCTATTTTTTTTGTTCCTCGAGATTTAAAATGGGAATATGGGGAGGTTTGACATTATTACAGAGATGTAAGGATGCATGTTGTCCTATTTTTTTTGTTCCTCTGGATTTAAAATGGGAATATGAGGAGGTTTGACATTATTACAGAGATGTAAAGATGCATACTGTCCTATTTTCTTGTTCCTTGGGATTTAAAATGGGAATATGGGGAGGTTTGACGTTATTACAGAGATGTAAAGATGCATGTTGTCCTATTTTTTCATTCCTACTGATGGTGGAGTTCATCATGAATAAATTCATTGCATGTTGCATCAAAACGGGGATAAAGAAAACTCATAGACTTTGGTTTCACTATCAATCTGGGATTCCTCTGTAGTGTATTCTTTTATTCTTTCACTTGTTTCCATCATTTGACTGTGTCCATGCTGGAGTACTGCCTTTAGTTGAGCAAATCGACCCCCCCCAGGACTTATTCTTTGTAAGCCTAGTACTCATTCTATTGGTCTCTTTTGCTGAACTGCTACGTTATGGGGACATAAACACACCAGGATCAGTTGTCAAGTGATGGTGGGAGGACAAACACAGACAGCATACATATACACACAAACATACACACACACACACACACACAAACATATATATATGTATATATATATACAATGGGCTTCTTTCAGTTTCCATCTACCAAATCCACTCACAAGGCTTTGGTCAGCCAGAGGTTATAGTAGAAGACATTTGCCCAAGGTGCCACACATTGGGACTGAACCCAGAACCATGTGGTTGGTAAGCAAACTACTTACCTCACAGCCACTCTTGTGCCTATCTACACTAATGAAAGATGTGATCGCCAGTTTTAGCAACAGAAGCTCAAATAGTTGGTCTTAAGATCAGCAATGGAAAAACATAAGCAATGATTATTACTGGCACATGAAAAAACATTTGAGCAAGATCGTTGCCAGTGCCGCTGGACTGGCTCCTGTGCAGGTGGCACGTAAAAAAAAGACACCATTTGAGCATGGCTGTTACCAGTACTGCCTGACTGGCCCTCATACCTGTGGCACGTAAAAGCACCCACTACACTCTCAGAGTGGTTGGCGTTAGGAAGGGCATCCAGCTGTAGAAACTCTGCCAGATCAAGATTGGAGCCTGGTGCAGCCATCTGGTTCGCCAGTCCTCAGTCAAATCGTTCAACCCATGCTAGCATGGAAAGTGGACATTAAACGATGATGATGATGACCACCAGCAGCTCTACAACTATCATTATCATCACAACCAATCTCCTTACCACCATCACTATCGTGGTTGTTATTGTTGTAATCACCAAATTATGAGAATGAATCCAACACCTTAACTACTTGGCCACTTGCCTACTTTCACTGCAATGAACATCAACTATAAGAAGTGAAACCGGTTTGGAACTATGTACTTTGGAATATCTGATTATGTATTTTTGTAATTATGTGCTTTGAAATGTTAATAATGTTTTGAAATGATTTGAATGTAAAAATGTACTTTGGAATACATAATCTTGAAATGATTTAATTATAGGAATGTATTTTGTGTATAATATCATATTCTGGAATATGTAATAATCTCTTTTCAAATAATTTGATTGTGATAATCTGCTTATGAATACATTTTATTGTATATTGACATAATTGTAAGTATGTACTTTGGAATTAATTACTGGAATGTAAAAAAAAATTGTACACTTTATTCCTTTCATTGTTTTTGCTTATTTCCAGACTTCTGTGGAATGTTTTTAACATTTTCTATATGTGTATGTAAGTGTGTATATGTTAAATATAAATATGTAGGTACAGGCATGGGTATATGATAAGAAGTTTGATTCCCAACCACATGGTTCTTGGTATCAATCACACTTTGTCTTCTATGATAGACTCAGGCTGACCAAAGCCTTATAAGTGGATTTGGTAGATAGAAACAGAAAGAAGCATGTATGTGTATATGTGTGTGTGTGTGTGTGTGTGTGAGTGTGTGTGTGTGCGTGCGTGTGTGTGTGTGTGCATGTGTTTCTTTCTGTTTGTGTTGTTCCCCACCAATGATTCTGGTGTGTTTATATCACCATAACTTAGCAGTTAGACCAAAAGAGATCGATAGAACATGTACCATGCTTAGAAATATAGTGCAGGGTGGATTCATTTGACTAAAATTCTACAAGGCAGTGCCCCAGCATAGCCACACTATATATATATATAATATATATATATATATATATATATTTTATATATTATATATTATATATTATATATATGTATATATATATATATACATATATATACATATATAAGGTAACATGGATGGGGTAGGGGGTGTAGGCATTCTCTTTGTGGAGAAATGGGTGGATAAGGTCATAGAGGTTGTCAGGGTTTGCGATAGAGTGCTTAAGCTCAGGTTAGTCCTACAGAGTGGCACAGCTACGATTATCTCCACCTATGCCCGACATGCGGGGCTACCAAATGATCAGAAGGACCACTTTTATGATACCCTTCTACAGGCTACCTCAAAGACTAGTGGCAAGGACCTCATCTTTGTGGGTGGAAACTTTAATGGGCATGTTGGGCGGGAATCGGGTATCTTCACTGGGGTACACGGTGGCCATGGTATTGGCACCAGAAATGATGAGGGAACTAGACTACTGGAATTCTGTGATGCATGTAACCTTTTAATCTGCAACACTAACTTCAGGAAGCCTGACTGCCACCTTATAACTTATCAGTCAGGAGACTCTGCTAGCCAAATAGACTTCATCTTCACCAGACAGCGGGATGCAGGGTTGCTCTTAAATACAAAGACCCTCCCGGGTGAAGAGTGTATCCCTCAGCATAGGCTAATAATTAGTGACTTTAGGCTTGAGGCCAGAAGGACTCCAAGAAACAGACCAATCCAGAAAAGAAGGATTTGGAAGCTAAAGAACCCTTCACATGGTCAGAGATTTAGGGACATCCTCATCAAGAAATTTGATGAGGGGGAGGAGGAGCTACAGACGTCGGACATAGAAGGTAGCTGGAAATTCCTACGGGACAGCTTGCTGAGTGCCACAGACCAAGTCTGTGGATGGTGAAAAGTTCCTTCCAGACCTAGAGTTACGTGGTGGTGGAATAGTGCAGTAGACAAAGCCATTAGTTCAAAGAAACAAGTAGCCAAAAGGGAGGCCGGGCAGCAGGTATACATAGCCAAAGATATAGCAGAAAAGAAGAAGTTTGCCAATGTCCAGCGACGTGAGGACCAAAGAACTGAGGTATTTCGGATTGCTAGACAGTGTGTGAGAGAAAATAGTGATGTTACAGGAGAGAAATGTGTCCGCATGGATGATGGGGCACTTGCTTTTAATGTTGGTGAAAAGAAAGAGGCTTGGAGAAGCCATTATGAAAGACTGCTGAATGTGGAGAATGAATGGGAGGAGGAGAGCCTGCCAAATGTTGACCCAGTAGAGGGACCAGCTATCCAAATAGACAGCTCCCTTGTAGTTAAGGCAATTAAGGGTATGAAACCAGGTAAAGCCCCCGGCCCATCAGGTATCACTGCTGAGATGCTTAAAACAGCTGGTTATGTGGGCTATGGCCTAGTCACCCGTATTGTAAACCAGGTAGTTCATAATGGAGTCATACCCAATGACTGGCGTAGCAGCACCATAGTCAACTGCTACAAGGGTAAGGGTGATGCTCTAGATAGAAATAACTACAGGGGTATTAAACTGTTGGATCAGGTGATGAAGGTCACAGAGAGGGTCATAACCCATCTCATCAGGGAGAGAATTTGCTTAGATGAGATGCAGTTCGGTTTTGTGCCGGGTAGAAGCACCACTGATGCTATATTCCTGGACCGACAACTGCAGAAGTACCTAGCTAAAGATAACTTTTGTGGACTTGGAGAAAGCCTTTGACAGGGTTCCCCGATCCCTTATCTGGTGGTCGATGCGGAAACTGGAGATTGACGAATGGCTAATAAGGGCTGTACAGGCTCTATACAGAGAGGCTGTCAGCAAGGTTAGGATTGGCAACAAATATAGTGAAGAATTCCGGGTAGAAGTAGGTGTACACCAAGGCTCAGCCCTCAGTCCCCTTTTATTCATCATAGTCCTCCAGGCAATAACAGAGGAATTCAAAACAGGTTGTCCCTGGGAGCTCCTCTATGCTGATGACCTGGCTCTCATAGCAGAATCACTACCGGAACTAGAAAAGAAATTTTGGGTGTGGAAACAAGGGTTAGAATCAAAGGGCCTCAGAGTAAATGTAGTGAAGACCAAAGTTATAGTAAGCAGAAAGGCGAACTCAGCACACACCCCATCAGGCAGGTGGCCCTGCTCGAGCTGTAGGAAAGGTGTAGGTAGAAACTTCATAAGATGCACCCAGTGTAAGCTATGGACGCATAAGAGGTGCAGCAACATCAAAGGGAAATTAACTGATAAGATAGCTTTCATGTGCAGCAGATGCACAGGGACAATAGACACCACAAATACTCAGAAAACAGATTCCATCACACTCCAGGGGGAGAAACTAGAAGTAGTTGATAGTTTCTGCTACCTGGGTGACCAAGTTAGTAGTGGAGGTGGATGCTCAGAGAGTGTCACCACTAGAATACGAATAGCCTGGGCAAAGTTTAGAAAGCTCCTACCCCTACTGGCGACAAAGGGTCTCTCACTCAGAGTCAAAGGTAGATTGTATGATGCATGTGTGCGAACTGCCAGGCTTCACGGTA
>NC_042997.1:126253322-126265822 GCF_006345805.1 Octopus sinensis | reverse complement strand
GAGAAGTATGAATCACAGTTTATTTTATACAGTACTTAGGTGAAATACAACACCACTCAGCCATTTCGACCTTCTACCCCACAACAGTATAATCTGAGATTACCATGTGAGGGTACTGAATGACAGAGGAGACATTAACTTATTAACAGAATTGGTAAAACAATATACTTAAAAATCTGTTTTAATATACTAAAAGCTCTAGATGAACCCAGGTTGTGCTTCAGCTAGTTATTGGCATTTCACTCTTCATTCTTATACTCTTCAGAAAAGCATAAACGTCACACACTCTCACTTAATCTCTCTATAAACCTAAAGCTGCCTACTTACATAAAAGTTCAATATATTTAAGAGAATCATTACAAACAAGTTGACACTTCAAGATAAATCTAAACCAAATATCCAAACTTAATATTAACTTAGCAAGGGAGGTAAATCAATTCAAACTGGAAGCTATTGAATATAATCGTTTATAATATATGAAAGTCATAAATAATATTACAAACTACTGATAGGAAACTATTTAAAATGTTTGTCTATTGTAAGTTTTATTTTGCTTCAGGGAGAAATCTGAAGGTTGCATTTAATTAAATACTGACAAATGATTTAAAGCTCGTAGAGTATACTTCTCTTGAATGTCTATAATGTATTAAGTTTTACACAGGCGGTACCACCTGCCCGTTACACATGCATAATATAAAATACACAAACATAAATATTTCATCTGTTAAAAGATATCTAAACAGCTGCCAGAATATGAATATAGATTAAAGTTACACTTTCATCAAAACCTTTGATAGGAACTTTTGTCAGAACCACAAATTCTCAAGTCTAAGAAAACTTTCCTACTATCAGAAGTTTTATTGTCTGGTCTGAGAGTCACGCTGTGCCATTCTTCTCAGCATGCGATGAGAACTAAAATATTAAAGTATGGAGCAAATTTTATTTCAGTTCAACTAGGAATACATCTTTTATCTCCAAAATATGTGATTACACAATATTTGAAGGGTGCAGCTGGTAACCCTAGTCATTTTGTTTCATATGGAATAACAGTTACTTTAAGGGGTCGACTGTTTATTTTGCATGTGTGTACATATATGCATATGTGTGTTTGTTTTTGTGCATTTTGCCATATGCATAAACACACATACATACATGTACAGGTGTATGTATATGTGCACATATATATATATATATATATATAATGTGTGTGTGTGTATGTATGTATGTATGTATGTATGTATATCACCATGACCGACCAGGCTATCAGATGTTGCTACACATCGCTGGTCACAATGCGCTTCGCATTGTTTTAGCCATCAGATGACGCCACCCCACTGGCTAAGTGAGCAGGCCAACAGAAGAAAGAATGAGAGAAAGTTGTGGCGAAAGAGTACAGCAGGGATCGCCACCACCCCCTGCCGGAGCCTCGTGGAGCTTTAGGTGTCTTCGCTTAATAAACACTCACAACGCCCGGTCTGGGAATCGAAACTGCGATCTTACGACCACAAGACCGCTGCCCTAACCATTGGTTAGAAAATATTTTTACATTTTTAACCTCGTGTATAATACGCACAAGCGATTTCAACCTCGGAGGAATTTGAACTCAGAATGTAGCGGCAGACGAAATACCGCTAAGCATTTCGTTCAGCATTCTAACGTTTCTGCCTTAATTCCAGCTCAAATATTAAGATCAAGAGACGTCAAAAAAAATAATTAAAAAAAGGGCAAAAGCTGGCTCAAAGCGTAGTTATCTCCCTTACATCTATCTGTAGAGCTGTAATTGTTCAGTCCCAGCTCAGCCTTGATCAAACAGATCTATTGTTCAATGACATTGCCACTACAACAATTCCATATTTTTCTACGTACCCGAAACCTAGAACATGTTCTGTTGTAGGGTATGAATTCTCGGAAATTGGAGCAGATCGGACATATTATTATTGTGTGTCAAAAAAAAAAAAACGCAGCCTGGTGGATCTCTTAGAGCATTGGAAAAAATGCTTAATGTTGTTTGTTCTGGCTTTTTACAATCTGAGTTTAAATCCTGCTATGATCAACTTTGCCTTTCATCTTTTCTGAGTCAAAAAAATAAAGTAACAAGTCGAGTACTGGGGTAGATAGAATCAACTAACTCCCCTACCCCTCCTAATCCTAACCCTCTGCCTGAATTTGCATTTGTTATTATTAGTGGATGTCAATATGATGATTTGGCTAATGGGGGAGCTGGCAGAATCTTTAGCATCCCAGGTGAAATGCTTAGTGGTATTTCGTCTGCGATCACGTTCTGAGTTCAAATTCCGCCGAGGTGGACTTTGCCTTTCATCCTTTCGGGGTCGATAAATCAAGTACCAGTTACGCACTAGAGTCAATATAATCGACTTAATCCATTTGTCTGTCCTTGTTTGTCCTCTCTGTGTTTAGCCCCTTGCAGGTAGTAAAGAAATAGTTATTTCGTCTGCCATTACATACTGTGTTCAAATTCCACCGAGGTTAACTTTGCTTTTCATCCTTTGGATAACCTAAAGAACCAATCAAGTACTGCAGTCAATGTAACAGATTGTATCCTCCTGCAACACTTATGACTTTGTGCCAATGCTAAGGGTCAGTATAACAGATAAACATAAATTCATCCCCACCAGTATATTTAGACCCCAGAAAGAGTGAAAGGTTAAATGGCTTCTTGTAACATTTGATCTCAGATTTGAGAATCACCTGTTTAATTATCTATGGTGTTTTTAACATCCACTCATGAGACATAACTATTCCCCACCAGATATCTCCAGATATTTCATCAAAATCGAAATCGAAATCAAATTCGATGACTGGCATCCATGCTAGTGCAGTGCTAAGAGTACCATCCGAGCATGATCATTGCCAGAACAACAAACTGACCTCCATGCCAGTGGCATGTAAAAAGCACCATTCGAGCAAGATTGTTACCTGTGTCGCCTTACTGGCACGTGAAAAAACATTCAAGTGAGGTCGTTACCAGTGCCGCTGGACTGGCTCCTGTGCAGGTGGCATGTTAAAAGCACCATTTGAGCGTGGCCGTTGCTAGTACTGCCTGACTTGCCCTCATGCCGATGGCACGTAAAAGCACCCACTACACTCTCGGAGTGGTTGGCGTTAGGAAGGGCATCCAGCTGTAGAAACCCTGCCAGATCAGATTGGAGCCTGGTGCAGCTATATGGTTCGCCAGTCCTCAGTCAAATCGTCTAGTATGGAAATCAGATGTTAAACGATGATGATGATGATGATATGATTTCAATAGTTTTTACTAGGAACTATAACTCTGGAAAAGGCAGCAAGCTGGCAGAATCGTTAGCAAATCAGACAAAATGCTTAGCAGCATTTCTTTCAGCTCTTTATGTTATTAATTCAAATCCCACTGAGTTCAGCTTTGCCTTTTATCCTTTCAGGGTCAATAAAAAATAAAGTACCAGTCAAGTACTGGGATCAAAACATTATACTTGTTACCTCCCCTCAATGTTGCAATGGGCTAACATCTTCTCCAGGGGTATCTTGTGATCTTAGTCACTTCTAGTCACTACTTTGCTTATGACAGCCCATCAAAGGCGGTGATGACAGTGTCAAATCAGGACATTCATCCTCCTCCACATTCTTTCTCATGGGAGAGGTCATGGCTGACAAGACCAACAGCAAACATTCCATGCGCTGTCTTTATAAGAATAATTCTATTCCTATTGGGCTGGGAGTGACTGAACTAGTAATTTTTGTGGTTGATGAAATGTGAACAGTGCAGAGACTCATCCAACAATCCAATGACATTACTCACAGCCCAAAATAAAATGTGATTTTACACAAGAATTTTCTCCTGGGAGTATTCCCACAGTGAAAGTTCTTATCACATCCAAATACATTCTAACATGTTAAACACGACTTCACACAAATACATTTTATTCAACACTGCCTTTAATACTCTTTAATACTTCTTTAATACTCTTTTAATAGTGATGTAAACAAGAGTGCATTTTGCACCAAAAACCAGTATGAGAGTTTCTTTCATGGTACCTACTGTAGTCAAGTTTGTTCTAGCAGAATGTCCGTGATTAAGTGGGGATAAATTAATAATGAATTAATACTGCCTCTGTCATTAATATATACCTTTTAATAGTTTTCTACTTTCAGAAACCCTTTTGTTTGTCTCTGTTTATTTTAAATATCGTCTTTTTATGTCAGATTTTGGCAGTGTGTTGTACATACAATTATTATTTTGTCTTGTTTTTCTTTTGTTCTTCTAATTTACTTAGCATCCAATTGAAAATATTTCTTGGACAGCTAAAGTATTGATACTTAGAACTTCAGCTATTTATTTATTTATTTATTTGTATTTAACTCCATTTTAAATATCAATATAATGTGTCAATAGCATTTCTTCTTAACATTTTCTTTCATTTGTATGTTGTACTTTGTCTAGTTCTTTAATTCTTATGTATAAATCTGCATCTAATCTCTTTCTTTGTCTAACATAAAATTAGTGTTTTTTTTAATTTGGTTAGAATATTTTTTCAAACCCAAATTTCTTATCAATTCTAATAGTAAATCTTTGCACTGCTTGCAGCAGTGTTTCTAGTTGTTAATCAATTACATCATACAAATTGTGGTTGTCCATATACAAAGAATTTCTGTTTGTTCTATCATACCATTTGCAAGGGCAACAACAAAAGAAATTAATGATGTGGAAGGCCCAAAAACTGTCAGTGAACATGTGGTGCAAAACTGGCTCAGCCATTTCAAGGAAGGTGACACCAGCCTTGAGGAGAAACAAGGTTCAGGGAGACTTTCTGTTGAGGAAACTGAGACATTGCTTCAAAAGGATGACCAACAGCCAAGCACAAGCACTCATACATTGTCAGCAGAACTTGGTCTTTCACAAACCACCATCAATTGTCACCTCAAGATCTTCATGAACTGACCAATGAGCAGGCTCAATGATGGATGAACATTTGCAAATAACTGTAGGCAAATCTCCGAGTTGCCTGCTTTTGGTGTTGAATTGTAAATTGGGATGAAAAATTTATCTATTTTCATAAGAGAAATCAGTAGCTGCATTCCAGCCAGGCTTCAGAACCTGTTGTCAAACAAGGGCAGTTTGAACAGATCATATTTTGTGTTTGGTATTTTAAGAATTTCAAGGGAGTATTTAAGTTTGAACTTGTCTCAGATGATAATGCTGTGAATGCTAACTTTTATGCTTCACAACTGCAGTGAGTATATGTTGCTTTGAAAGCCTGCAACTCAGCATGAGTCAATCAAAGATGCACACTCCTACAGCATGTCAATGCCATAGCTTACACAATGCGAATGTGCCCAAGCACAAACTTGAACATGAGGGGTTGGAAGTGCTGTCTCACTCTGCCTACAGCCCAGGCCTTGCACCATCAGATTACCACTCTTTCCATGCCATAGCTCATTTTCTGCACTGACAAAGGTTGAAGATGAGTGCAGAGAGATTTTTACTTTTAAACCAGCCAAATGGTATAAGCATGGAATTGAGCTTCTGGCCCAGTGATAGAAACAGGCAACAGAATATGACAGGATATATTCTGTTAAATAAGCACTTTCCATATGTAAATTATTTGAACTATTAATTAAAGCTTGAAATACTTTTGAGGCAACCTGGTATCTTAGCTATTGGTGTATGATTTATTATGACGTTCTATATCATGCATCTTAACTATTCGCATATGATCTGTATGATGTATTATATGATGTATATAACTATTAGTATATGATCTTTTACTGCATGATGTATCATAGGATCTATCTTAACCATTTGTGCAAGATCTATTACAATGTTCTATATCTTGTATCTTTACTATTAATGTATGCTCTGTTACTGAATCATGTGTTATATGAGGTACCTTCACTAACAGCCTATGATCTATTACAGTAAATCATAACTATCAGTTATGATTTATTGCTGTATGAAGAGTTATACATTATATTTTATAGTCATCTGCTATATTATAATAATAATAATAATAATAATAACAACAACGATAATAATAATGATAATGAAATTATTGTATACAGTGCTCAGGTGCACCACAACTTGTCAAAAGTGCATATAAAGCTTATGCAGTAATGTACAAATGTCTGGGAAGTGAACAGTGTATGAGTCAGATACATGCTTGCGTGTGTATGGAGGGAAAAAAATCAGGTGTAATGTTGGCGAATCTCAGGAAGCATGGAAGTTTTGAAGGATGCAGTGCTCTGACAACTAACAACTGATGCCGGCATCAACCATTAACTGAGATTGAACCCAAGAACTTAAACTTTAAACACAGAGCTCCAACACTTATATCTATTATGCTCCCATACCATAGATAACCACCATCCAATACACCTGAATATGAAATAGTTTTACATTCTGTCTTTTTTCCAAGAATATGTGAGAGAGTATATTCATGAAATTGTAGTAATGGTAGATGACAGATTATGTTAATAATCAAAACTAATATCACTAGTCTGGTAATCATAATAATTCAACGGAATAATAAAGAAATTAAAGACAGCTAAAATAAACAAGTTGTATAGATAGTTAATGTAGACAGCTAATGTAGACAGATAACAAACATATCTAAAGTGAATAAGTCAAAAAATAGCAGAGCCTAAGGAAAATTGTGGTGTTCTTCTCCCCATGGCATATAAACGTTTTTAAACTCAAAAACTTTACTATCTAAAGTGAAATTTAATATATCAAGCTGACGCAAGATGACAGTCTGTTTACCAACCTGGAGTTAAGAGGCGCTGGAAGTGGAGATAGGTAGCTGTCGCCGTCGTCGTCGTCATCATCGTCATCATCATCACACCTCACACAAACACCACAACCATTACCCTACCACTGCTACCACCACCACCACCACAATCATCACCATCATCATCATCATCATCATTTAATGTTCGTTCTCCATGCTGGCATGGGTTGGATAGTTTGACAGAATCTGTGTTGAGCTCTATTGTCTACTTTGGAAGGGTAATCTACAGCTGAATGCTCTTTCTTGCCATGCTGAAAGTGTTGATGTACTTCATCTCCAAATGCAGGAGCCAATGTCTCATCAGGCAGTGAAGCAGCTCTGTAAGTGTTTCAAACCCTTCCATCATTACTCCAGAGCTGCCTAGAGCCACCCACTATTGGAGGTGATAAAACTCCTGCACAACTGCACAAGCTTTATTGAGTCAGGTGTTGTGACTTTGGGCCAGATGTTTCTTATTTCTTTATTGCCCACAAGAGGTTAAACACAGAGGGGACAAACAAGGACAGACAAACAGATTAAGTCAATTACATCCACCCCAGCATGTAACTGGTACTTAATTTATCAACCCCGAAAGGATGAAAGGTAAAGTTGACCTCAGCAGAATTTGAACTCAGAACATAACGGCTGATGAAATACCACTAAGCATACATCTGGGTGAGATGTTTCTACATCCCCAATACTCATTCTTACTGCAACACTTATCCTCCCTCTTGAGCCAAATATAATGATCTGCTTTCTCAGTGGCTTCCAACAATTTTATAGCAACATCTTTTCTTTCCTTCACACCTAACCCAAGACTCCTGAGCATTCAGTAAACCTTGGTTCCAACAAATCCTCTAACACCTATCTCTATACAAAGGTAAATTGCTTCCCATCCGTTGGTTTTGCGTAGTTCAACCGATTCAATGTATTTTCTGTCTCTCCTGAAGAAACCTCTTTGATATTTGCCTCCCGAGGAACCATCAGCCATCTTTACTGCTTTCTTTGCACCACATAACAATGTTGAGTCCTTTTGTGGCAAAAAGAGGGAAGTGGTTTTTACCTTCAAAAGGCGCCGAGCTGGCAGAAATGTTAGCACGCTGGGTGAAATGCTTAGCAGTATTCCATCTGCTGTTACGTTCTGAGTTCAAATTCTGACAACTTTGCCTTTCATCCTTTCGGGGTCAATAAATTAAGTACCAGTTATGCACTGGGATTGATATAATCGACTTAATCCGTTTGTCTGTCCTTGTTTGTCCTCTCTGTGTTTAGCCCCTTGTGGGTAGAAAAGAAATAGGTATTTCGTCTGCCACTACGTTCTGAGTTCAAATTCCGCCGAGGTCGACTTTGCCTTTCATCATTTCGGGGTCGATTAAATAAGTACCAGTTACACACTGGGGTCGATATAATCGACTTAATCTGTCTGTCCTTGTTTGTCCTCTCTGTGTTTAGCCCCTTGTGGGTAGTAAAGAAATAGGTATTTACCTTCAAGGTCAACAGAAACCCGTCAAGTCCCCTCATTCTTCTTCCTTACAGGTGGCTAGCTTGCAGTATTCATCTTCCCTGCAAAACTTTATCTTCCCACACTCTGCAATTTGTGGCCTTTCATTAAAATTAACGACGGGTTGATGAGATAAACATTAGAGATGATAAATACCAGTAATAAACTAAAATTATACCATTCAACTAGTTGTTTCCTTTCCATATTTATAACACAGTGGTAATGTAAGAAATCATTGTTAGAATTGTGTAACAACACAATAGAGAAATGTTAAATATAGAGGTGCGAGATATTATGCTGATAACAATCAATATCTGATCACATTTAAACAACTTCCCTTTCAAAACTGAACATTGAAATGTCATTCTAATTATTAAATGTCTCTATTTCCCTCTTTTTCTATGTAAATTTCTGACATAAATTTGAAAGAAAAGTGTTCCTTGTAATACCTTTCAAGTAAACAATATTTGTTGACGAAATGGTAAGTCACCATTCACTCAAATATTTTTTTACATTTTGATCGAAAGAGAAGTATAATTAATTAATGATAATAGTAAACTAAGATTTTGTTGTTTTCTCTTTTATAAAGTAGAAAATGGTTTATAGAATTTGTTTCTTTTACATTTATAATACATATGATGATTCCTCACTTTAAAGGAGTTTTTCATTATGTAATTTCATTGAAAACTTTAGCTGCCATAAAATTTTTCACAATTCATTAAACCACAGAAATTCTCCTTCAATGAATGCCACAAAAAAAGACAAAAGTAGGCTTCTGCATTGATTTACTATTGTCATTCACATTTCGTCTTCATTACTCACTGATACCACCTCAGAATAAATATCTAATAGATGACAGCTAACAGGCATACCATATTGCAATTAGTTTCGCAGTTTTTACCATTAACAAGCTCTTTCAGAAAACTACTTAAATTTGTCAAATGAAGGACTATTGAGAATAGTTTAATCTTCAGTCTGGTTTCAAAGCAGCTAAAAGGTGTGTGTGTGTGTGTGTGTGTTCGCGCGCGCGCGTGTGTGTGTGAGTGTGTGAGTGTGCGTGTGTGAGTGTGCGTGTGTGTGTATGTGTGTTTGTGTGTGTGTGTGTCTCTCTCTCTATCTCTATCTCTATATATCTCTCTCTCTCTATCTCTTTATCTCTCTCTCTATCTCTATCTCTCTCTATCTCTCTATCTCTCTCTCTATCTCTATTTCTCTCTCTCTATCTCTCTATCTCTCTCCCTCTCTCTCTCTATCTATCTCACTATCTCTCTCTCTATCGCTATCACTATCTCTATCTCTCTCTCCCTCTCTCTCCCTCTCTCTCTCCCTCTCTCTCATTCCTGCTGCTGCTAAGTATGAAATCTCTTTAAACATTTCCGTTACAATATGTCTCATCCTGATATTATATGCTAAAATAACTGGAGATTATCTCAACTTTTTCACCAATCTTTATAAAGTAGGTTATTCATTAATATTTTTTTATGCAAACCCTGCTTGATGATATAAAATTTCCTCTTTGCAAGTGTTTATATTTAAATTGAAACCTTTTATAATAATTTAATGGGAAAACCTTTTGTTCAATCGTTAAGGTCCAAACATTAGGTTAATATACCCATAAATGAAAAGAAATTTTGAATAATTTTTTTCAAAAATTAATTAAGTCACAGAAGTAGAAGAGAGAAATATGGCCACCTAAAAGGTTTAAAATGCATTCACATTTTTTTTTTTTACATTGCCTTAATTTTTAATCATTTTACAAAATAATCCCCTTCAATAATGATAATTTGCTCTTTGTATACCCCAAATCAGCCCTACTGAGCAGACCTGGAGTATGTGTGCATATATCATCATCATCATCATCATCATCATCATCATCATCATCATCTTCATCATCATCATCATCATCATCATCATCTAACATCCATTTTCCATGCTGGTATAGGTTGGATGTAGAGATGCATCGCTCAGTGGTTAGAGCATTGGTCTCACAATCATGAGATAGCGAGTTTGATTCCCAGACCGGGCTGTGTTGTGTTCTTGAGCAAGACACATTATTTCATGTTGCTCCAGTTCACTCAGCTGTAAAACTGAGTTGCGACGTCACTGGTGCCAAGCTGTATCGGCCCCTTTGCCTTTCTCTTGGATAACACTGGTGGCATGGAGAGGAGAAGCTTGTATGCATGGGCAACTGCTGGTCTTCCATAAAACAAATTTGCCTGGACTTGCACCTCAGAGGAGAACTTTCTCATTGCAATCCCATACCCATTACTCTTTTATGGGTTGGATGGTTTGACAGGAGCTGGCAAGCCAGAGAACTGCACCAGGTTCCAATTGTTAGTTTCAGCAAGGTCCCTGCAGTTTATTTGGCAAAAGAGAAAAATGACCATCCCGAAATACAACAATATGTGTGTGTGTGTGTTTGTGTGTACATATATATATTGTCAGTATATCTGTAAAAAATGCACACTCTATAACATTAGAATAATTATATAATTTCATTCAACATATTCCCCTTTTAGATTTACACAGTTATAGCAGTGATCTTTCAGTTTTTCTAAGCCCTGTAAAAGAACTCAGAAGATTGGACCTCCAACCCGGCCTTTCACAATACCCATAAAGCCAAGAACTTTTCAGAACCCCTTCATATATACATCATACCAATCAGTGAGAGAACCTTATGTGTTTATTTGGTTTCTCGGTGGTTTCTTTTCTTTTTCCAGGTTGAGAGAGGGTATGGTTTTTATCAAAGCAGGAATTCCACTGTTTTATCTTACAGAAAAAGCAATCAAATCTCACCTCAATCTTCACTTCTGTAGATGAGAAGTTTCTAGATAAGAAATTATTCTCAAAACAATATTCAGGTGAACGTCCTCCCTACACCAAATAAGTCAAACATTAAGTTGAGTGTCTCTTATATTTTATCAATCAGACAAAATGGAATAAACAGAGCTGTATATGTGTATACAGAAAACTACTTAAATTTGTCAAATGAAGAACTATTGAGAATAGTTTAATCTTCTGTCTGGTATCAGTGCAACCAAAAAAATCTCTGTCTCTCTCTTTCTCTCTCCCTCTTTCTCTCTCATTCCTGCTACTCAGTATGAAGTCTGGGTATGTGGTTAAGAAGCTTGCTTCCCAGCCATGTGGTCACAGGTTCAATTGCAACGCATGGCACCTTGAGCAAGTGTCATTGACTATAGCTCTGGGCCAGCCAAAGCCTTCAGTGTGGTTTCCATTTATGGAAACTGAAAGAAATCCATTGTGTATATGTGTGTGTGTGTGTGTGTGTGTGTGTGTGTGTATATCATCATCATTATCATCATCACCATCACCACCATCATCGTCATCATTTAATGTCTGATTTCAATAGAGAAGATCATCATCATCATCATTATCATCATCGTTTAATGTCCGCTTTCCATGCTAGCATGGGTTGGACGATTTGACTGAGGACTGGCGAACCATATAGCTGCACCAGGTTCCTATCTGATCTGGCAGAATTTCAACAGCTGGATGCCTTTCCTAACGCCAACCACTCTGAGAGTGTAGTGGGTGCTTTTACGTGCCACTGGCACAAAGGCCAATTAGGCGGTACTGGCAACGGCCACACTCAAATGGTGTTTTTTACATGCCACCTGCACAGGAGCCAGTCCAGCGGCACTGGCAATGACCTCGCTCGAATGTTTTTTCACGTGCCACACACACACACACACATACACACATATGAAGAATGGTCTATTTGCTTGGACTTATTGGTTAATTGTGCTTATTTATGTATTTATACACATGTAAAAGTGTATATACTTTGCTTATGTGTGTATATATATATGTGTGTGTGTATGTGTATATGGATATTTGTTTATATTTATATATATTAAATTGTACGTGTATCCTGTTTCATGTATTTATATTTTGAAAGTTCTTTATAATCTCTGACGAGGCCTATGGTTATATATAAGTACCCTATTTTTAAATGCCAACAACCTCAATATAATTGACAACTATAGGCACTGAAAAACTACTTTTGTCCATAGGCTGAAACAGCTGTAAGAGTGATTTTAATGATTTCAATAATTTATATTAAGGTTTTTATAATTGCATTATTATCTTATATGTATTGAATTATAATGTATATATGTATGTTATTAAGGTTCTCTTTTTTGTTAAATAAATAAATAAGTCAACATTATAATATCCGAAAGCTGATGAACCAACTAAATTGTTTCTCCATTTTCTTATTT